>NC_035443.2:83598343-83678687 GCF_002127325.2 Helianthus annuus | reverse complement strand
ACTCTCTCACCAATCTATGATGAACCACTTGAAGAAGTTAATTAACGAAAACAGTTAGATTTACACAAACACTCCCCCTCAAATACTGTTCATCATGTTTAGCACACGGAATTTTGAAAATCAGTTTTCCAACATCAGTTGTCGAAAATCTTTTTGATTTTTCAAAAATTTATGCTAAAACACACAAAATCTTTTTGGATTTTCAATATGAGAAAATAAAATGCAGAAATAAACTATTTACAACAATATTTTTGTGAGTTCGTGCAAGAGGATCATATCAGTTTATGAGACAAATCACCAACACCGTTAAGCTTGATTTCATTTTAAGCTTTAAACAATTTACCTAGATTGTCAGTATGTTTGTCCTCTTAAATTCTCAACACAAATTTCAATCGATTCGAGATACGATATTAATGTTTTAGAGACTTAAACTTAATTGTGTATCACTCCACTTGAATATACTCCTGTATCCAGATCCCAAATATTCAGTCTTACAGGTGAGTATACCACAGCTGATATCTGTAAAGGGGTTAGATGCGAAACCGTGAGAGCTCAGGTCAGAACTTCCGTTCAGCAGAGAGATGACGGCTCGACTTTTGGTGGGTCCCCTTTAGAGGATCTTTTTGCATTTCAACAGCAGCGACTATCAATTTTATTGTTTCATCAGCATGCTGAGGGCGGCGCTTTTTCAAGCATTTAGCAGAAAGTATTATCCGGGGACTAGGTCAGTACTTCCATACAGCAGAAGTCCCGGGATAATACCCCAGATATCACTGAGTATAAAGACCTAGTATCTCAGAATACGGGACCTTTCAAACAAGATTTCGGGGGTTACCCATATATCCAAGAATAGTTACCCACGAATCAAGCAAGTTTGATTTAGGTTTATATCTCGTTTCAATTTACTAAATGTGCGAAAATCTACTGACACATCCGCAGTAAGATTGTTTAACACTTTTTAACTTTACATTTCTTTAGCGTGCCGTGATAGTCCACTGATGTACTATCATTTCCTCTTTTTCGCAACAAAACTCATTTTTGAATTTTATCATGTTTTTGGCTTTTTCAAATTTTCAAATGTTTTTGGATTTTCTGAAATTTCCCTACTCCCCCTAAAATGCAAACACATTTTAAAGAAAATTTGAAAACTTCAAGACTTTGACCTACTAGAAACATAAAAGAAAAACAAACTATACAGAAACTTGACAACTGACACTGAATCACATCAAATCGCCATTCACTAGGCATAAACAATCTGAACTCCCCCTATCACAAATCATTTTCTCATTTAGATTTCAAAACACTTAAGTTTGTTTTAATCAAAATGATTTTTCCGGAAAATGAATTTGTGTTGATAACAACCACTTGTAGGTATCAATTTTAAAACGGGGATGTGGTTCATCATCTTGTCTATCTTTTGCCATGAATAGTAAATCAAGTACAATTTAATGTCCCTGATTTACCATTTGCTTTAAGAACCTTCTGTACCACTTGTAAATGTACTTCAAAGAATACATCTCAAAATTTAACCACAAATACCACTTGTGGGATCAAGATTACCACTTGTAGATACCCAACAACTACCACGTGTAGGAATATTACGTCTACATCACCATTATACCAATCAAAATGCCGATTCCTGCTTCGCAATTACCCACCTGGAAGCTCCGGCATAGTCCTTTCACCTGTAAAACATCCAAACATTAATCACAACATTCAAACAAACACATCAAAAACTAGAATGATGCCGATTCCTGATCCACGATATAAACTTGGGATCTCCGGCGTAGTCCTTTGACTATTCTGGGAAGCAAACTTCCCTCCAAGTCTTCTCAGACTTGAGGACTTTCAACTCTTCAGCTGTAGGGTTGTATGTCGCCTTTTTAGTTGCGTAAAAATCTTTTACCCCTTTAGCTTTTCCACTCAACATTTTCTCAAATATCTTCTTAACATTCCCGTTGAATGTTTTCTCGACATCAAATTCCTTTTCATCATCATAAAATTGATTTGAAATTTCAATTTTTCCAATTTCCTTCATAACCTCCTCAAACTTCAATGATGGAAGAACATCATCATTTTCTGAACTTTTCTCCATAACTTGTGGCTCTTCTGGCTTTGTGGAACCAGATTCATCGCCGACTTTCACTTCACCTTTCTTCGCAACCCACACTTGGTTGTCATTTCCTTGTCTTTTGTAAAATGTTGTCTTTTTCTTTTTCTTTGAGCATTCTCCAACTTCATTTTTCGAATTTTAAACATTTTGGATTTCTCAGCTTTTTCTTCAACTTTGTCTTTCATCTTCTGAGAAGCTCCCTGTTTTGCTTTGATATCTTTCGAACAATCCGATGCAATGTGACCAGCTTCATTGCATTTCAAACAGGTTTGAGCATTTCTCGGATGAAATACTCCAGTTCCATTCTTTCTCTTTTCAGCAAGAAACTCTTTGTTAGTTTGTCTCCAAAATGGTTTCTGCTGTTCATCTTCCGAGCTTCCACCTGTCACAAATTCAGATTTCTTTTTAGAATTTTTCATATTTTTATCATCTTCTGGTGGAATAAAGCCTAAACCTTTCTTTTTGTAGCTACGATTTTGGTTGGTTTTCTTAGGAAATCCAGAACCAGAATTGTAACTTTTTCTTGTTTAAACGTTGTTGAACTCTGGAAGTATACTTTTTAGGTTTTCAAAATTTTTAAAACTTTTAACTCAGGAATATTAACCTCTATTAGTTTAAAAGTTTTGTTGATTAGATCCGTTTTAACACTTAAAATTGGAAACTCTTTGTTGTAATATAATTTGTCAGAACCATTCAAAGTATAAACAACTTCGAATGTTTCATCATCAAATCAGCTTTTGATAACAAAAACTCTTTACTATAAGACTGTTTAACCGACGAATTTTGACTGTTGACTGACGACTTTGACCCTCCAGACTCAGATTTTGACTCTGTCTCCTCATCAGTATCCAACACCTGATCGACCACCTTTTTGATTAGAACAGACTCATGATCAGTATCGGACGAGGTAAACGTCACATCAATATTTTCTGGTAAAACGTCAGTTGTGTCGGTTTTAAGCTGTATATTGACTGCTTTTGCAAGTTGTTCCTCATTTGGTTTCCTAGGTGAATACCCATCCAAATTGGAGGCGGACACTTGTTATAGCTAACGGTTGGTTTCTTACACAATCTTTCTTTTCTTTCGGCTTCTCAGCTTGAAAAAGCTTCCATACCTGCAACAGTTGGGTAACACGATCAATAACATAATCAGAGGTAGAATAGCTCAACACTAACCTTCTAATCCTCTCATTTTTCAATCTTTTCTTTCTCCAACTCTTGCTTCCATTTGGCACTTTCTTCAATGTAGAAATTTATAGCTTTTTGCTTCGACATTAAAGTTGCATTCATCATCGTCAGCGCCTGTTCTCTTTTCTGTGTTTGTCTTTTGGAGACCAGTTACTGTTTTGTTCAACACGTCGTAAGATTCCTTCACATAATTGAGATTGAACAATAACTGCTCTTTCTTTTTATCGTACTCAGCTATGATGTCATCTTTTGCTGCACATTCTTTGCAAACTTCACAAACACTTCTCACATGGCTTGACGACTTCAATAATCTTTTCAACTTCGATTGTTTTAATGACTTCAACCAATTTTTTCTACTTCAATCACTTTTTCCACTTCAATCACCGTTTCTTCTTTCACAGTTTCTGTATATCTCTTCAGCAACACTTACAACATTCTGAAATTCACCTTCAGATTCAGATAGTTGAATCTTTTTCAGCTCGTTCCTCTGCCAGTTTCTCCATTTTTTCTGCAAAATAGAAATGAAAACTATTAGGAGACAATTGAGATTTTGCAATATTTATATGTTTCTCTTCCTCATACATCACTGCTGCTTAGCTATAGTGGTGATTGATCAAAATGTACAGACTTATCAGAATCACCATCTGATACATCAGAATCCGATGGTGTTTTGTCAAATACAACATCCTGTTCTTGAACAGTTTCATCTGAATTATCTGAAATATCCCCAGAGTGTTCTAAAATTCCATCAGTACTATCTGAACTATCATCAGACGACACAGATTTTTCATCTCCACTTGACACATTCTCTCCAATAGATCTCATCCAAGTAGCAAACAAATTTGGCTCTCCGGACGATTTTGCAATAAAAGCTTTAAAAACTCCCTTTTCATCTACGAACATATCCCAACTGAAACCTTCTGGTAGTTTTCTCATCATCTTGATCGATAATGCGTTCTGCAGTGGCTTCAGATGATATGTAATCACTCCAGTTGAAATCTACAACACATGCTCTTTTGAATCTTCAATTTTTCTTCCGTGAGCTGTCTGAGGTTCCTGAGATTGACCAACTTGCTGATAGATAGCTTTGCGGTAATAGTCATCTTTCCCGAATGGATTCTGTGCTCGCTAGCTTTCTTCCTTTTGCACTCCCGTTTGAAATGGCCCTTCTCCCTGCAACGAAAACAAGTAACTTTAGATTTATCAAAACCTAAAGTAGAAACATGTGCATCAAGAAATCATTTCTCCCGGTAATGGTTTTGAACTTCTCAGCTCGTCGAAGAACAATGGCAAGACACCATTTGATATCCATGAGTTCCATCTCTTCGGCGTCTATTTGATCGTAATCCTCTTTGGTGAGCATAGGATTTCCGATCCTACCAGCAACTAGACCTTCATAAGATAAAAGAACTGAACCCAGAAGTGCCATGTGGTCTTTAGCAGTGTCTTCAGAAAAGCTTTGACCTTCTGGAAGATTGAGAGCTATGTTACACTGAATTAAATATCCATTTCCGGTTTTTGTATTCTGAGATTGAAAACTTGTGTTAGTCTCTTTCGGATTCACACTCGGAAACGATGAAAATCCACTGCTACTCTTGTTCGAACCCTGATCAGCTTTCTCAGATGAATCACCAGCACTGAAAGCGGTTTGAATTTTCGGACTTCTTTCAACTTCAGAAACTGGAATACTACCTTTATAGTACATTTTAACATCTTGTTGACCACTAGGATTATTCATCCTCGCGATCTTTTGCTGTTCAAGATCCTGACTCTCAATTTTCTCAATAAACTGACCAATTGTAAGTTTCTCATAAACACCCGTGTTTTTTAGTATCATCAAATACGTTCCCCACTCTTTCTGAGGTAACGCGTCAGCCAACTTATCAACCCATTCCTCCCGACCTTTTTCAACTCCCAACATCGATAACGAACGCACTAAATGGCAGTATCTTCAATTAGCTTTTTAGTATCCTCTCCCGGCAGACTGCTAAACAAATCAAATTCTTTTTTAAGCAATGCCTTCTTGCTTTTGATCATACTTTCACTACCCTCGAATTTCACTTTAAGAGCATCCCAAATTGACTTCGCAGTTTTGTCGTGTTGTAGCAGAATAAATATATCTTCTTTAATCGCCTGCTGTAAAAACTGATCATCATTTTCTCTGCTCTGTACATTGCACGTTCTTGTTCTGAGAATTCAGATATCTGTTTAGTGACTTGCAATTCTGTTCGAGGCAACGTGTACTTTTCCAATATGCATTCCCACGATCTGAGATGATTTGCCTGAACCCAGTTTTCAAAACGATCTTTCCACCCGTAGTATTCTTCAATACTCATCAGTTTCGGGGTTTCTGGGTGGTTCCCGTCTCATTCTCAAGATTCATGGCTTGAGCAATTGCGGCTGGAGTAGTCGATGTAGCAAAGGCGTTGTAAAATTCAGAATTCATGATGACTTAACACGTTTTTCAAGGCAACTGACAGAAAAGCGGTCCAAGTAAATCCTTAAAAGCGATCCAAGATTGATCCGAAACAGCGATCCAGAAAAATATCTTTGGAGCGGTCTAACAGCTTTCCTTGGAGCGGTTCAAGATATGATGTTCTAATGAGCGGTTCAAGGTAAGTTTGTTCGAGCGGTTCAAGAAATAATCAAATGGTCCAAATTGGCGATCCAGGTAATTGTTCGTACGAGCGGTTCAGAAAATGTATGAATAAGCGGTTCACAATTTCTTTTGGAGCGGTCCAAGTCACTTGATCGAATAAGCGGTTCTAAACACGTACGAATGAGCGGTTCAAGCTTGGTCCAAAAAGCGATTCATGAATGTTCCAGAAAAGTGATCCAACTTCGGACAACAATTTGACCCACAATTTCTTCGAATTTCAACCCCAAACTTTCAAGGGTTTGTCTTTATACCATCGCGCACAATTCCTGAGATTTTGAGCAAGTTTCGACCGTGAAAAATATCTGAAACTGAAAAAGAATGAGTAGAAGTCAGAATTTTCAACACTTTCCAGCTATTTCCTGTAGAACTCCTCCTCCTGAAGCTCTGATACCACTTGTAGGATCGTTTGATGACCCGAACGAGTCGTTCAGAGGTGTTTTCGTCAAGTACAGGTACGGAAAACAAGTAAATGACGTAGGAATAGCTAGTATATCACTTTAAACTCCTTTTCTATTGATTAGACGATGAGTACAACCTGTTTTCGATCCGGCAGCACTTCGGTACGAAAATCAGGAACCGTTACAAATGAGATCGCTCTAAGGGTATTTATAGGCTGCTGGAACCGCTTATTGGACAGGCCCAATAAGCGGTCCATATACATGTCATAAAAGCGGTCCACATGTTGACACATGAGCGGTCCACATCCTTGACACATAAGCGGCCCACTATCATCATGTACCTAAGAGCGGTCCAAACCCTATAAACCTATACAATCTCACTATTTCTCGTATATTGTGCCCAGATCTAACATTCTATGACTCTGACTCGATATAAGACGTAATCAGCAGATGTAGTGCACCAACATTAGACGTTGAGGATATACTAAAAGCTCTTGTGGACGACCTCGGTATCTTACCAACACTATACTACGTCCACGATGGGTGCACTTGCCCATATGTGTGTTTAGTGTTAAAATATCGTGTTTTATAAATTTAAAACTAGGCTAAAAAGTGTGAAAGGGCTTAAAATATACACCTAAATTATATTACACTACACGCACATCAAGTTTTTGGCGCCGCTGCCGGGGAGGATTTTAAGAAAGTTAGGAATCAACGGCCTAATCGTTTTTTTCTAAATTTTCTGTTTTTTAGGATTTTCTTAATTTTTCAGTTTCTGCAGAGCTCAGCACGGGCCGTGCCTGGTCAGACACGGGCCGTGCCTAGCATTGTCACTGACAGTTTTTATTTTCTGAGTTACAGAGAGCTGAGCACGGGGCCATGTCGGTGCATCACATGGTCGTGTCCAACTCCCCAGTAACAGGTATCCGGAAAACTATCACTGTATCTCCCACCACGGGCCGTGTTCATCTGAGCACGGGGCCGTGGTGAACTTTCTGACCAACGTTCTTTTATGTTTTTATTGCAGGACTTGGAACCCAGGCACCACATCTGAACTTTCTACGTAGTGTATGAGCTCCAGTTCTAGTAGAGACATAAAAGAACCTCTAGAAGAACGAACGCTTTCTCAGAAAAAGACTTAAAGCTAAAAACCAAGAGAAAGTTTTGGGGGAACCACTTCAAATGGCAGACCAACGTACCCTCATGGATTACCTACAATGTGAATCTCGGCGCCGCTATCAATGCACCGAATGTCGAAGCTAACAACTTCGAACTTCGGCCACATTTGATACAAATGCTTCAAAACTCCGAACCTTCCATGTGCTTGCGGACGAGGATCCTCATCTACATATTACTAATTTCTTAGAAATATGTGATACCTTTCGGATCAATGGAGCATCAAACGACGCCATCCGCCTTCGCATGTTTCCATTTTCGCTAAAAGACCGAGCTAAGGCTTGGCTCAACGCCCTCCTAGTTGGCTCGGTAAACACCTGGGATGAACTAGCCCAAAAGTTTCTATATAAGTATTTCCCTCCTGCTAAAACGGCTAAATTAATGACTGAAATTAATACATATTCACAAGAGGATGGGGAATCCTTATATGAAACTTGGGAAAGGTTCAAGGAGCTACTAAGAAAGTGTCCTCATCACGATCTTGCGGTATGGCAACAAGTATCCACTTTCTACAATAGGTTGTTGCCACACACAAGACAAACACTTGACTCTAGCTCCGGGGGACTTTTAGGTAATCGTCGCCCAAATGAAAAATACAATCAAATTGAGGAAATTGCTCAAACCAATTTTCAGTGGCACACTCCCCGAGGCAATAAATCTATTGCCCCGGGCGCCCATAAGGTTGATGAAAGCACTTCTTTACAAGCCCAAATCAAAGCTTTTTCTTCAAAAATCAAAAACTAGAAATGGCAAAAACCGCTTCGGTCATGGCTTGTGAAGGGTGTGGTGGGCCACACGAAAGTTGGAGTTGTATGAAAGAATTAGATGATCAAACAGAGTCAGTAAACTACATTGATAATAGACCTAGGCCGTCGGGTCCTCCAACAGGTACCTACAACCAAGGATGGCGTAACCAGCCTAACCTTGGTTGGAGAGAACCCGACAATAGCAGTAACCAACAAAATCTAAATCAACGAACAACCTTTCAACAACCAAGAGTCGAGTCACAAAATTTCTCTCAACAACAAGGTGGACGAGAAAGGCTTGAAGATACTGTATCTCGCCTCATCTCCGACACCGAAAAGAAAAACTCGGATCGATTTCAACAATTGGAATCGAATTTTAGAAATCAACAAGCTAGTATACAAAACATTGAAAAACAATTAAATCAAATAGCTCAAAATTTCTCCGAGAGACCACAAGGCGCGTTACCAAGTAATACCGAAACCAACCCAAAGGCGCAAGTACATCTCATAACGTTGAGAAACCGTATCGTGGTTTCCGAAGAGGCTCCGCCACCACGAACTGAAAGAAGCCAATCCACAGCTCCACCCACGCCACAACAAGAGAAGGCTTCTCAACCAATTCAAGAGCTTACTAAGACTCCTCCGGTTCCATACCCCGATCGGTTAATTCGTCAAAAGACCGGTAAGCAATTCGTAAAGTTCGAGAATTTACTAAAACAATTGCATGTTAATATTCCATTTATCGAAGTCCTAACTCAAATGCCTAAATATTCAAAATTCATGAGGCACTTCCTCACTCATAAAAGGAAAACTGAATCATTGCAATTAGTTAACTTAGGCGAAGAATGCTCCGCCTTACTACTCAACAAACTCCCGCAAAAAAAGATTCATCCTGGAAGCTTCACGATTCCTTGCTCAATTGGGTAATCCCCCAATTCGCAATGCACTAGCCGATCTTGGGGCTAGCATAAACCTCATGCCCGCATCAATGTTCAAACGACTCGGCCTAGGAAAAACGAGCCCTACAAAGATGAGCATACAACTTGCCGACAGATCCGTCAAATACCCACAAGGTGTCGCTGAAAATATATTGGTCAAAGTCGACAATTTCGTCTTCCCGACCGACTTGGTTCATATTTAGACGGTTGGAGAAGAAGACGCCAAAGTCCCTCTCATATAGGGAGGCCATTCCTAGCCACAGCGCAAGCAGTGGTAGACATGATGACAGAACACTAACACTGAAGTTTGGGGACGAGGAAGTAAGTTTGGGGATGGAAAAAGGAGTAGAAGACGAAGACCTGGTCAACTACATGAAGGTCATCGACTTCAAGCTTGGATGATGCTTTCCGACGGTGTAGCATGGGATGCAAAATATCCCACTTGGGTAACATATGACCAGGCTTTGATGGTCTAGCCAAAGACCCTAATAAACGTAGCGGCACCACAGAGGCATTCCGCGGAACTATCCTTAGTTTAGTTTAGATTTAATTTTTATGTTTTCTAGTTTAGTTTTAATATTTCAGAAATAAACACACTCGGGATGATAAAGGATAATAAGGGAAACTTGCACCAGCACCCCATGCACGAAACAGGCCATCCATCCGACAAAATTTTCTTCATTACAGCAAGTTCAGCACGGGCCGTGCCCGCCCAACACGGCCCGTGCTGCACAGTCTGCAGAAATGCCCAGTTCAGGTAACTGGACACGGGGCGTGCTCAATGAACATGCCCCCATGCCCGGGCTTCTGTTTCTCTTTTTACAAACTTTTGTTACTGGCGATCTGAACACGGGGCCGTGCCTGGACACCACGGGGCTGTGTCCAGACGCCCAGTAACATAAATTTTGCTTATTCACACCTTTTTACATATTCAATCAATCTAAAAACTTATTTTTGGGACACATTGTGGACAATGTGTGATTTAAGTGTGGGGGGGATGCTAAAACTTTGAATCTTGCAAGTCCTAATTAACAAGCCTTACACAAAACTCTATTGGAACGCTAATCACCCAAAATTTTTCAAAAAAAATTTCATTTTTTTTACTTGTCTAATTTTATGTTGGGAAATTCAAGTTCCAAAAAGTTTATATTTTTACAATTTACAACCGATAGCGTCGTGATAAAAGAACCAACATAAGAAACTATAAACGGCATGACAAGTTTAGTTAAAATTTGATTATATATACTGATCACATAAAAACCCATTCCCACAAAAGTGAGTTTTGAGCCTTTATATTGAGCATACAAATACATATCTTTAACTAAAACGCTCATCTTTCGTTTTTGTGTGAATAGCGCTTGGTTCTTACCAATCTAGAACTTGCCACGACAATACATTCCCGGTCCTTACCAACTTAAAACCAAGTAAGTAATGTTGGAGGCATTAGGACTAACCCTTTTTATTTCTACACCTATTATTTTTCTTTTTTTTTACCTACCCAAAATCCCTCTAGTTAACCCCTTTGAGCCTAAACCTTTTCATTTCTTAACCCAAACCAAAACCCTTTTTACCACCTAAACCCTTTTCATTTTAAACCTTATTTTAGTAACAAAGGCTCGGTTTTTCTTATGACTTGGTTATGAAATATATATATATATATATATTATATAATGAGATGAAGCCAAAGAAATAAACAAACAAGTTTATCAAAAACAACTTTGTATTGAAAGAAATGCTTCATCAAAATAAAAAAATTTTGAAAAAATAACGAGTCTTATGAAAACGACGCTTTTTACGCTTTTCGCCCTTTTTTATAACCACTAACCCAACCACCCACCTTTTAGCCCAAGCCTAACCCTTCACCCCAAAAGTCCTTCTTGATATTACAAAGCTGTATAGTTAAAAAGGAGGAGGATTGATTGCTTGCAAGCCTATGGTAGGAGTAAGTTCCATGCCGCTCTCGAGTGATTCACATAAAATACATCTTTGGCAGAGGGTTGAGTGATTCCCCCGTGAGGTATGTGAACTTGTATATTAAATAGAATTTTAAAAAGGCATGTTATGCCCTAATAAGTAATTTGTCTTGTGAACGTTTTTAATAAATCATGACGAATAGGATTGTAAATAAACCAAAAATAAAACTTAATAAAGAATCTTGGAAATCCCAACACTCTAGGATAAGCCAAAAAACCTTCTCTTACTACCCATTTCATTTGGGAGTGTAAGCCACATTATAAAGAGTTTTGTTTGAGGACAAACAAAGATTCAAGTGTGGGGGTATTTTGATGTGCACAAAATGCAACTATAAATTACACAATTGTGACATAAAACTAACCCTTTTAGTACTAATGTTAGAAAAGTGTGTTTTTGTCTTCCTTTTGTATTTTCAGGATTAAATGAGCTCAAATAAAAAAAAAGAAGCAAAAAGCAGCTAAATCTAACATAAATACAAGAAAGGAACAACGTAGCATGCCGACCTCCTGACAGCATCTTCCCAAAGCAAAACAAGAGAACAGAACGGCTGAACATGCCCCGTGCTCATTGAGCACGGGTTGCCGTGCCAAGTGTCAGCAGAAAAGACAAAAGCTGTTAGAGCTTATATCACCCACCACAGGGGCGTGTTTCAGTGGACACGGCGGTTGGTCAACTCTAAGATTCGCAGGATGCTAGGGAATCTTGATAGTACAGATACGCTTCAGGCACACGGGGTCTGTGCCCAGCGAACACGGGGGCGTGGTCAACTAATGCAGACAAACTGCAATTAATGAAGAAAGAGAGGATGATGGACACGGGGCCGTGCCCGAGCTTCTGTTCAGCCTATATAATAAGAGTGCTTGGATCACTTGCCAACTCATCCCATGGCACACCACCTCTCTCACACTTAACCCACCACCCACCACCATTCCAACACTATCATCCACCACCATTATCCATTGTCCATCATAGAGTGTGTGAGTCGTCTCGGATCTAAGATTGACCGTAAGGTTCTTGACAATCAAAGGCCATGTTTGCCTAAGTCTCTACATCACTTGGTGAAGACAAGTGTTTAGTGTGATACTTTTTATTTTATATCTTTTTCGCACTTTTTATTTGGTTATGTATTAATGACTTTAATAACTAGTTTCTTATGTTGAAGGTGATTCTTCCTTATCGTTTGTTCGTGGTTCTTGGCATTATTTTACTGTCTATATAAAATAAATAAATTTTCACCATTCATATCTCCACGGTCTATATGGAGATATGTTGGCTACCTGGTCGGGGGTTAAGGGAGCGCGTTGGTAAGAGTCTTGCCATTGTTCAGTGTATAGACTGCAAAGGACCAGGGTAAATTTAGTCGGACCTCCTCAATCCCCACCGGTATTGGATGACGGGGGTCCAAACTGTTTGATCCCCTCATAAGTTAAACTACTAATTAAAACTTTAACCCGGCTATTTAGGACTGTATCCCTGCTGACTCACACTACTTAGCCGAGGGTAACGTCACCTTCAAAAGAGGGGCCTACCACATTATGCATTAATAACTTTATTAATTATCTTTCAATAATCCAACCCTTTAGGATTGTATCCTTGCTGACTCAAACTACTGGGTTGAGGGTAACGTCACCTTAAAAGAGAGGGCCTACTACAATAATTAAGTTAATCTATTAAGTAGTGCAAAAGTGGGAAATAATCAAGGTTACACTACACACAAGTCGGATCTAAGTGATTCATTTTTGTCTATCTGTTTTTACTTTTATTTTTATTTTCAGCATTTTAGTTAGTTTTATTTTCTTAGTTTAAAAACCTTTTTCTAACTTTTTATTCATTAGACGTGAGGATAAACTGTACTAGAGGCTCTGTTTCCTTGGACGACCTCGGTATCTTACCAACATTATACTACGTCCACGATGGGTGCACTTGCCAATATGCGTGTTTAGTGTTAGTAAATATCGTGTTTTATAAATTTAAAACTTGGCTAAAAGTGTAAAAGGGTTAAATAATACACCTAAATTATATTACACTACACGCACATCAGTCTCCTTACAAGATCAGCAAAAGGTTCTAAATGACAAGTCCTAGCTTGCTATTTATAAACAAACTCAGGGAGGGAATAAGTGCTTTCCGATCGGGTGTTGATCGATCCGATCAGTCGGTGGTGATCCGATTCGAGTGGGTCATAGCGATCGATTTCCATCCGATCGGACTGGGTGACTTCAGCTAACCTTTCGGACTTTACTTTTACAGATCATTACCGTTCCCTGATTTGTCGTCATACACACATACATACAAATACATACGAATACACAAAAGACATATACAGTACAAAATAAGACTCAATGCTGACGGAAGCTATCGACATATGAACTAATAGACCCCCCTTGGATGTAGCTGTAGTTCCTTCCAGCATAAGTCTTCAATCTTTTCTCTTACGTCTTCGTTCCTTGGCCCTCTGTCTTCTCTGTTCTGCTTTTCTTCTAACATTTTTCTCCTCAGAAGCCTTCTTCTTCAATCCACCATTTCCTGTACACTGGATCACCGTCACGCTTTCTGTCCCACTTTGGAATCTTATTCTCTCCTTTCAATCGGTGTTTGATCCGTTGGCGCGTGGTCTCATCAGCTTAAACTTTCCGAGCTGTGCAGCTTTCTCAGAAATAGCCTTAAATCTCTTTCACGCTTGTACTTCTTTAAGAATTCTTCAATCTCCAAGTCTCTCCATTTAGACTTCCAATACCTTCAGGAATTGATGTCTTTGCAAAGCACACATCCACAATCTTCTGGTATTGCATTGCTTGGACTTTGTCAGGCTTTTCATAAACAATTTTGTTGTGTAGAACAAGCAATCAATGTCATTCTTCGAGCAATTCACCAACCACATAGGATCCAATATGCAGATCCTTCTTGATTCACCCTTTGACTTATCAAACAGAGATATTACCGCTTCCGCTGTGCTTGGATTGTATAACCAACCTTGAAAGTCTTCATGGAAATCTTGTTCCATAGCACGTAGCGGCATGTTCTTTAAGCACCTCGCAGCTTCATATCCAAAGTAATATCTTTCTCTCCATTTTCCAGAATAGTCTCAGTCTGCTTTGGGTATTGCGGCTTCCAATCAGGGTATCTCTTCCTTTGATTGCTGCTTCACATACTTCCACAAGTGTTGTTCGTGTTGTTTTACATCCAAAACCACGGGAGGGTCTTTATATCTGACAGAAATTCGAAGTACTGTACCCCTGCTCTCGCCTTATAGCATAGACTTTAAGATCATCCAAGTAGCCCCAAGACAAGATGTTCGCCCCATGAAATTTGGCATCATATGTAAAGTACTGTAGTGGCCTTATGTACTTCCTTTCCTTTGGCATAACTTTAAAACCACTTCTTTCTTTCTTCAGCAAGATTCTCTCTAGGTATGGTTCACGGAACACCTTCCGTCGTTATCTTTTCAACAATCTTTCTTCTGATTTCGTCTTCGTTTTGATCTTTGAACATTTCAGCCAATAAAGGAAATGTCTCATCAACACCAGAATAATGAAAATCTGTTTCTTCATCAGACGAATCAGACGCCTCTTCAATTAAAACTTCATTGTACTTTATCAGCTTATTGGGCATATACAAACTCATATTCTCTTTCTGGCGATGGAGGAATCTCATCTTCTATTTGAACTGACGGATTCACAATCAACAACCCAGACGAACCCTGATCATCATCATCATCATTACCTCTGGATAGTTGTCGATGTATTCATACAGATCATCATGAATCTTATCTTCTTCAACTTATTCTTCTTCTCTACTACCTTCTTCCTCTTCTTTCCATTTAAAACAATAACACTTCTTTCACCTTCTTTTTCTTTTTATAACTTTCACTCGGCGAACAATATCATCAAGATCGAAAGATAGAGTAGAAGATTCACCAACAAGCACAAACCCCTGACCTTGATCAGTCTCTGCATCTACCATTTCAACGTCTGCTTGACTTTGAGGATCCAAGAATCTCTTCTGTATCCATAACTACACCTTTCTTCTTCTGAGTTGCTTCTTGAGCCAACTCTCTTTCTAATTCAATCCTACGCTCTTCGGCTCTTTTTGACTTCAATGTTGTTGAAAGCAGCATGAACATCAATGTTCAGATGACTTTCCATAATAGTGTATAGGCATATTGAGTTATTCGTCCTTTATAACTTTGTCAGCCTTCATCGCTTCCATCTCCAACTTCATCGCTTTGAATTCATTTCCCGAAGCTTCATGTAGTTCATGATTAACTGATTTTGCCACTTATTTATATCATTCATCTTCATCAGCTTCACATTCATATCATAAATCTCTTTTTGCATAACTTCAAAGAGCTTTGCATTATCTTCAACATCATCTTCCATTGACTTTATCTTCTTTTGTTGCTTTATGATGACGGTCTTTATTTCTTCATTAACTTTTGTCAGCTCCTAACTCTGCTCTTTAACAAATCACGTTCAGTTTCAGCTTTGGCTTTTTCTTTCTCTAGTTCACCAACTTTCTTCTCTAAAGCTTTGATAGCCGCATTATTAAACACATCAAAATCATCATCTGGCATTAAATCATCTTTGTATACCCCAGTAGCAAGAGGAAGATCTCCAAACAGATTAGAAAAATCTTTATTCTTTGGTTGCGAAGATTCACCCCTTTCTGGAATAGGTTGATCTTGTGGTGGAGGTGTAGCTGCTCTAAACCCAGTGATTTCAACATAATCATCATTACCACCATTCTTTTGAATCTCAAACTCAGGAAACACTTTGTGATTGAACATCTGGAAGCTTTTGGAACTTCAACACTTTGAGCCTTTTTCAGCTTCATGAACCTTTGAAGTTGTAACATGCTTCTCCTCTTTCCTCCTTGATATTTTGGCATGTAGCACCACCTTTTCTTGCACGTACATTCCTAGGAATTCACTCCTGTTTGAAAAGCCTTAGCTTGGCTCTCAGCTTCTTTGTTTCTTTCAACTGATGGAGTATAAGTACAATCTTCTTCGTACAGATCCTTTCTTCTTCTTTGTAGGCTTCCTTTTCAACTGAGCTTTTCCTCGACCAAGTGTTGTTAGATCAAGCTTTGTCTCTGTCTCAGTGGACTCATCGTCAGCTTCATCAGACTCTTCATGAAGAGCATCCTCAGCTTGCTTTTCTTTATCCCTTCTGTTGGAACACTTTAACTTTGTTCTTTTGAGCAGCAACTTCCTCATTCTTTTTCAAGAAACTTTCAAGTGTTTGTTTCAATAAATCAGCACCTGTTGAAGAACTTCTGAAGGATCTAACACTGGCTCATCAACTAATCTTTGTTGTGGTTCTTTCGAAGGCCCTGCAAACAAGCATTGACAAATTCATTAGAAACATATAACAATTTAAAGTTCTAACTACCTTATGACTCCCCCTTTCACTATACCCTTAACAACTATCTTTCGGTGCTGGCTCCTTAGGAATAGGAACTACTGGGGACGTCTTCGGTGTTCTCTTTCTCTTGCCATCTTTCACAAACAGCAACGAGTTTTCTTCTCAGTCATTTCATTCATCTTTTCATTTTCATATTCAGAATTACTATTCCCGTGTCTCCATGCATCATTCTCTGGAGCAACATAGGCTGGATTGTTAATTCTGCATATCATCCTCTTAACTCTTGGTTCAGGTCCTTTAGCTAGTCTACTAATAGTATCAGCTGTCATGTTCCGTAGACCTAGAACATCATTAGCATCCTTTGGAATGTCTTTGAAATTGATCATCTATCATCATCATCATGAACCTCGGATACATGATGTTTACTTTGTACTTCCAGCTTTCACATTTTCTATCAAGTATTCAAATATCACCTTCGATACGTTGTATGGTATGTTCAGCACCAGACAGGTTGATAATGTTCATGATATAGTCAGATTGTTTCGTCGTATGCTCCCTTCCTGTGTGATAAGGCATGTACTACACAGTGGATCATGAACTTGTAACGATGGCAGAACATTGTTTTTCCCATTTTTCCATTTAAGTGCCCTGTAAATCCATCCTGCACCATAATCCTTTGCACAGACATTCTGGAAGGATCATTGTCAGAATCACCTAACTCTAACACTCTTCTTAGATCACCAAAATTAAACTTAATCTCTAAGTCCACATCCTGACCATTCTCGTCTTTCTTTCTCACTGCAGAATAGATCATCTTTTCTTTCTCCTCATATCTCGCTGAGCTCAAAACCGTCTCACATGAGATTCATAAACTATAGTCTTGTCAATTAAGGCTTTATGAATCTTGATTTCTCTCAAGAATTTTGCAATAACTTCAAATATAGTATTATCTGCGTAATGCGTATCCAGCAGACAATATATGTTATGAGATTTGTCCCAGTCTGACGCTTTTCCCTGCGAAAATATTCATTGTTAACATTTGCACGCAGTTCGAGATATAAAGTGACAAGTGATGAAAACTTTGAAAATTCAAAATTTTTCTTACTCTGGAATTCTCTGTATGCATAGTACTGAGGATCGGATGGCTGTCTGATCGGATTGCTACCGATCGGATTGCCATCTTGTGCAATGAAGAGTCAACATAGGTCAAATGAATATGAATCCACTCGGTCGGATTGCCACCGATCGAGTTTCTACTCGGTTCATGTGACAAGCAATTAACACCTTTGAGCAGTCAACATCTTTGAGTGAATGCCATGGATCGAATGACCACCCGATCGGATTGCCACCCGATCGGGGTTGTCACTCGTGCCTTGGCAACAGTTGAAAAGTTTTGTCTTTTAGTGTTGAGGATCGGATGGTTGTCCGATCGGATTGCCACCCGATGGATTGCCACTCGATCCTTGACATGAGTGCACAGATCTCAAGGCATAGTAATGTGGATAGGAAGGTTGTCGATCGGATTGCCACCCGATTGGATTGTCACTCTATCCATGGCATGTGATGAACAGTGACAGAATGCATTGGAACGGATTGCCACCCGATCAGGTTGCCAAACTTTCCAAGTGACAATGTGAACAGAAATGGCACACAAAACAAGGCAAAGACTTAGAATCTTTTTCACACAAAGTGCTATGAATCGGATAGCCACCCGATCAGATTGCCACCCGATCGGGTTGCCAAACTATCCAAAACAACTTTGACAGTTTAAAGGCACAAATTCCAAGGCATCAAATCAAACAGTCTAACAATTTAGGCACAATAATTAAGGCAAAACACTTAAAAAAATTCAACATTATGATCATGCATTGGATCGGGTGGTCACCCGATCGGATTGCCACCTGATCGAGCTGCCACTCGATTCAAAGACAATGAAGAACAGTTAAAAAAAACATAATGAACACCAAAATTTTGTAAGGCAAAACAACAAATTGATCATAGATCTACGTAGAGAATTCAAACGAGATCAAAACCCTATGTTCATCATATTCTAACTCGTCCTAGTCAGAGTTTAATTTGACAAAAACCCTACCGACTGCCGATTCGTTCTAAGCATCAAATCTCCTAGATCTAGCAAGTTATAGCACAAATCAAGTGGTAAAGTTTTAGATCTAACACTCGAGATCAAAACTCATGCTCAGATTTCATCAAAACAACATAAATTGCCTAGATCTGAGATCTTCACTCCGAACATTTGACGTCATCAAGAACAGACAACAAAAACATCAAATTTAATAGTTTTGAAACATAAATCTTACCTTTGCCATGAGAAGGTTGTGCAAACCAACAATCCAATGTCTTGTGCAAAGAAAAACTATGAAATACAAGATCAGAAGGTAAGACTGTGTGAGAGAATAGGATGTCGCCCGATCGAGTGAAAAGTTTTGACTGTGAGCATTGACCATCTATTTAGTGTGACCATGATCGGATTGCTGACCGATCGGATTACCGCCCGAGCCAAATACAACTCTTTGACTTTTTAAGCTTTGACCTTGACTTTTTTGCCGTTTTTCTTCAGATTTTATCAGTTTTAGAAATCCACTTAAGTATCTAGGTTCAAATTAATGACCCTAGGCACTTACTTTGCCTACCAAGTCCAAGTTAATGACCTTGGTTGACTCGAAACAGAACAAACTGACATTTTGTTCAAAAATTTTTAAATACTTTTTTCTGGAAAAATTACAAGTATCAACTTAATAAACTTGCATTGACTTTGCATTTTTCAAAGTTTTTCATGATAAGCTCCCAAACCATCTATCTGGCTCAAAAAACTCCTGCATCTGCTTCATGACTAAGAGTCTTAAGATTAGCTTTCCACCTTGGTTTGTCGATAAAAACAAAGCAGAAAAGTAAAATCTTTTTGTGATTTTAAGAAAGTTTTTAGACTAGAAAAGATATGAAATCTTTTTCGGTTTAAGATGTTAAACTAAAATGAAATGCAGTAAACGTAAACTATTTACAAACATATTTTTGGTGAGCGTGTTAGGGGATCATATCAGCTGCCGACAAGCTACAAGTACGTTAAGCTTGATTTCATACTTAGCGTTAAACAATTCACTTAGATTGCCGATATACTGATCCTCTTTAAATTTTCATACAAATTTCAATCTATTCAGGATACGAATTAGTGTTTAATAGCTAACTTATACGTGTGTCCCACCTCAGAATATATTCCCGTATCCAACTTTCTATATTCAGTCTTACAGGTGAACGTACAATAATGATATCTGTAAACGGGTATTGCGAGGCCATGAGAGCTCAGGTTAGAACTTCCGTTCAGACAAAGAGATGATGGCTCGACTTTAGGTGTGTCCCGTTTGGGGATCTTTTGTGACATTTGTGCTTGTAGTCATTGTAAACTATTCGGTTATCAATGAAATAAAGTTATTTGATCCCAATGTTTGTTTATTTATGTTTAATGTTTTTCATGTTTTGGCTTTTATTCGATTTCAAACTCTATATCGCTTTCTAGAGAATTATACGCAAACTGGTGCGTATGCGTATTCAGTTAAATGCGAAAAAATGCTCCAGAACATCAATTTATGCTTAACATACCTTAAATAACCTTTACATAACTTAGAAATAAGTTTTGAAGGTTTTGGTATGGCAAAATCTAGTTTATTCGCTTACAGGGACTAAAATTGACAAACTGCGAAAGTATGCCGATTTGAACTGTAACGAACATTCCGGAACATGATCATAAGTTAAACACACCTTAAATATCCTTTACATAGCTTAGAAATAGGCTTTGAGGGGTTCGGTGTGCTAAAATAAACTTTATGCTCATTCAGGGACTAAAAGTGTCAAAAAGTGCATAAGTTTGCACTTTCGCGCATATCTTACGTTCTGAATACTTCCGGACATCCAAAAATTTATGTAAGCATTAAAATATTATGTGTTAATGTTTGGCATAAGAAAAATCCATTCGTCGCGCAATTTGGATCGTTTTTCGCGCTTATGCGCATTCCGTCGTAATTAAGCAAACATCGCGATCGTACGACCAAACGAACTGACATCCGAGATATTTTTGAGCATGTTTTGAGTCCCCTATACTTTAACTTCATTTTAGAGCCTTGAAATGAGGTTAACGGGGCTTAAACGTGTCAAAAATGGGCCGAAACGCATGTTTCTAAGCTGCAGGGACCAAAACTGACAAATCTGTCAAACTTTGCCCAGGCGGCCCGCGTGAACATTCATGCAATCCTTAGGCGGGCCGCGTGAGGTCCCCAGAACTGCAAAAACAGTTTTAACAGCTGCTAACAGCTGTTATGCACTCAAAAACCCATTGCAAATGGTATTTTCGAATCAGGGGACTGAAATAATGGGCTCAAATGGTTTTTAAAAACTATGGGTACACATGGATGGCCAAGATCAAAGCACGCTTTGCGAGGAACGATCTTAACGGTTCACCAAATCCTATATATACCCCTCCATGTCTTGCCCATTTCCCTCACACTTGAATTCAGAGGTTGCTCTCTAAGTTGGGGTGCTTTGACACTTCATACCTGAGAGTACTCGGAATTCAATCTTGCGGGGACCCGTTGTAAGTATTCTTTCGTTCTTTTATTGCTTTTCGAGTCCGAAAGTCAAACTTTGTTTGACTTTCTGCATTGACCAGTTTATGGTCAATGCGAAGTTCGTTTGAACTTCATAACATGAGCGTAATCACGTTGGTTATAGTCCCTAGCGACTATACCTACTGATTACCACGTTATCTAGGCTTAGTGACGAGCCGTAGTTTCGGTCAAAATGCGTTTTCTTGCGCATTTTGTAACCAAACTACTTTAGGGTATTAAAACCGTTTGTTTTAATACCAAAACCTGTTTTCTAAACATGTTCTAGCATGTTTAGCTCGTCGCTTTTAGTTTTGTGCTTGTTTAGGGTCGTAAGGGTAAGCGATCTAATCAATCGCTTATACTTACGAACCCGACCCATTTGGTCGATCATTAGGATCCGACCAAACACATTAGGTGACCATAGTGTATAGGGAATAACCTTTCAAGGTTATACCTTATGGTCACGCCATTTGAGTAGTTGTATGACAAGTGGTTCTTATGCTTTAGGTAAATTACCAAAATGCCCTTTTTACACTAAAATTCATTTTAAACTTATGTAACATAAATTTTGACACCTAAACTGATTTAGCAACAATATTAAGTGTGTTAAGGCATATCTTGCTTGTCATAGGGCTAGTTAGGCGTTTCAAGCGCGTTTTACGCAAACGACGCGTTAAAGTAGCATAAGCTACCTAAGCGGGTCGTAACGGGTCAAAAGCACTTAGGATAAGTTTCGTTTTAGTATGTAGGCTTTGTCAAACCATATTACATAAGTTCCCACACTTATTTGGTTTGCGAACCCTCGTACTACCCGATCCTCCGATAGGTCCGTTTATTAATGTAGGTGCCTTTATAGGTGCTGTTTGATTCCGTGATCTTCTAGCATTGCTTGGTGGTTGTTCTACGACTTCTAAGCAAACAAAAGTGAGTACATAGTCCCCTCTTTTACTGTTTTTCAAACATTTTGGGGTGAAACACATGTGCCTACTTGTTACTTTCGTGCTTTCATGTTTTCTCATCATACACTTGCTATGTTCATTAAATACTTCGATTTACATGACATTTTATGCTACGTATGTTCGTTTAGCGCATACTTAGTACATTTATTTTACATGACATTTTCACGCTATGTATGTTCATCATACTTAGTGCATTTGTTTTACATGACATTTTCACGCTATGTATGTTCATCATACTTAGTGCATTTGTTTTACATGACATTTTCATGCTTACATTTTGGGTATGACATTTGGTTTGTTTAAGTGGGACAATATACATTCATTAACATTGATCACGCCGCTCGTTAGTAGGTAATGGTACCATAGGAATTGACAACTCCCATTCCTGAAATCCTGGGTATGTTTGGATTGGAAGGAATGACCGAATTCGATTAAAACATTTAGACAGATAGACCTTTAATTTGTTTAAAGGTTTATCACCACAGTTGCAAGGCTTGGATGTATGCATTTTCACAATACCGCATAAATGTCTGTATTCATTATAGCATGCATTTTCCACAAAACATAGCGTTGATTTAAACCATGTTTTACTTCAATACACTGTTTTGTGCATTTTTCCTATGGTTTAGTTGATACATATTTCACTAACCATACATTGACATTTTGATTACACACTACATGATTGATATTTGACATAGAAAATGTTGATATTGATAAATATACATTTTGACATGGTTTTCACAATAACATTGGGCAAATGGTTTAGACATGGGCAACTTTCATTGGGTGGTTTATTTAAGTCATTCAACTTGGACTTAATCATTTTTCTTACAAATAACACATTTTTCATAAGACATTGTTTTACAACACTGTTCAATAAATATATATACAAACTCATTTTACTTAGTTATTCATTTAACCTTACATTACCTTTTCACATATCATCTACTTTATCATCGCTTTTCAAATGATTTATAAAACAAAACATGTTACAAGGATCATGACTGACTTTGTTAAACAACCCTTTTCTAAAACCTAAGTCATGAATCCTATTTTCACAAAACCTATGTTACTCACTGGCATTTTTTTATGCTAACGTACTTTATTTTCACATGTGTTTCAGGAGCTAATGCATAGCTTGATCGTGATACGCTAGGGTGGACTTGGGCCTTAGTGACTTTAAAATGAAGCTAGTCTAATTAAAACATGTTATGTACTCTATGTTTCAGTTATTTCAAGACAATGTACCTCTTTTATTGATAAATAAAATATAACTTTAAATGCCATGGTTGTGAAACAATAATTCTGTTACAACACTCCCCGACGTTTCCGCCACGATTTTATGTTTTACGTGGTTGGGGTGTGACAGAAGAGTTGGTATCAGAGCCAATGGTTATAGGGAATTAGGTTATTAGTAATGCTTTGACCTAGACTATAACCTTTCTAGGACCCCCAACACAAGTTGTCTTGTGTTTAGATTTTAAAACATGCACTTCACCTATCCTTAGGTGATCATCAAAACAAGAACCCAGATTTCTAAAACGATTTCTGAAAAACAATCCTCTATTTTTTTTTCAAATGATCTATTTTATTGTTTTGAACCCTTCTGACTTTTCAAATTGATTTTGGAAATTTATCATTTGCTTTAATGATTCTTTTGGCCTTGTGCCTTTCGAGTTTTCAAAATCTCGTCAAAGTTTGGGTCTAAATGATGTGAACACGTGCAAACTGGAAGGGTGAATGCCTATACCCTGAGTTTTCTGTCTAAGGCTAGAGTGTTCGTACAAATCCACATAATCGGACCAGTCACTCTTACCTGGGAACTCTTGGGGTGAGTGTTCACTTATAGGCGAGCATGTCTTCGTTAAGCATTGTTTATGGATCCATTTACTTTGATTAGTCACTGTGCGTCATTTGTTTGCTTTGTGATACGGACAAATGACCACCATCCTTGCTTTGTTGATTTTGTTTCATCTCATTCTTTTCATCTAATCATCTCACTCGTTTCCTCTCGTGTTTTCCTCTTTTCTTTAGCATGCCTCCTCGACGCGAAAATCAGCTACCCAATGCCGAACTGGCGGAAATCATAGCACAGCATATGGCTGCGCGTTCCCGAATCTTATTGCTCAGTTTAACCAAGCAAACGTCAATCAGAACGCTCCTTGTAACTTTAAGAGTTTCAATTCGGCTAAACCACTCAAGTTCAGTGGTACCGAAGGAGCAACTGGGCTTCTTCAATGGTTTGAGAGCATTGAGAATACTTTTCGTCATGTTCAGTGTCCTGATAATCGCAAGGTCGAGTTTGCTTCAAGTGTCTTTCAGAAGAGGGCGTTGACATGGTGGAACGGGGTTATGAGAGATCGAGGTGCTGAAGTCGCTTTAGCACAATCATGGGCTGAGCTAAGGACTCTCATGATGAGTGAGTTCTGTCCTCGTCATGAGCTACGAAAGTTGGAAAGGGAGTTTGACAATCTGAAACAGGTTAGTGGTGAGCACCGGGCGTACACTGATAGATATGAAGAGTTGAGTTTGCTATGCCCAACAATGGTCACCCCACTTGACAAAGCTATCGAAAGATACATTGATGGTCTACCTGATTCTGTGCAAGACATTGTTACTGGGAGTAAACCTACCACTGTCCGTCAGGCCATTGAGTTAGCTGCGACATTAACAGAATCGCAGGTCAGAAAGGGGAAATTGCATAGGAAGGGTGACAAGGGTAAGAAGCAGGATTCTGACAAAGGGGATAGCAAGAAAGGTAAGAAAGGGAAGGATTCTGGCTCATCAAGGGGCTCTAGGAAGCGAAAGGCTTCCCAAAATTTTGCCATCACTGCCCAACAGAACCAGGCAGCTCCCAATCAGCCAGCGCAGCCTCCCGCGAAGAAACGGTATGAAGGGAATGCACCTTTGTGCAATAGGTGCGATAGTCATCATCAGCAACAACTCCCGTGTCGTTTCTGTACCAACTGTGGGAAGTCGGGTCATCTTGCAGAAGTTTGTCGTTTTGCTCGAAATCAGGTAGCTCAACCACCTGTTCAACAGCAAGCTGCACGACCTCACTACCCTCCCGGCTCATGCTTTAATTGCGGAGACATGACTCATTATCGAAACCAGTGTCCAAGGCTGGTTAATGCAAATCCAGTTCAGGCTCAGGCTCGTGGACGAGCTTTCAATATGAATGCTGTTGAGGCGCAGGCAGACAACGAGGTGGTGAACGGTACGTTCTTAGTTAATAATCAACCTGCGTCTATTCTTTTTGATTCAGGGGCCGATAAAAGTTTTGTGTCTTTATCTTTCGAACCATTGCTTCGCGTGTCTAGAACAAAACTAGGTAAGCCTTTAACTGTTGAAGTTGCGAATGGTGAACCCATTGTTCTTAATTCCATTCTTCGCAACTGTCAATTAAACCTTAGCAACCATCTTTTTCCTATCGACCTCACGCCTATGCGTCTTGGGAGTTTCGACATTATTGTGGGTATGGATTGGTTAGCCAAGCATCGCGCAGAGGTGGTTTGTTTTGAGAAGATCGTTCGTGTGCCGCTCCCGTCAGGTGAGATCCTTCAGGTTCGTGGTGACAAACCTGTTAGTAGCCTCAAGCTTATGTCTTGTTCTCAAGCTCGGAAGTATCTGCGAAAGAACTATGTGGCCTTCTTGGCACATGTTACGGCAGATAAAGATCAAGGTAAGCCTATTCAAGATATCCCTGTTGTTCGGGATTATCCGGAGCTGTTTCCTGAAGAATTACCTGGTCTACCCCCAGCACGCCAAGTCGAGTTCCATATCGATCTTGTACCTGGTGCAAATCCTATTGCCAAAGCTCCGTATCGCCTTGCACCGTCTGAGATGCAAGAGCTATCTAAGCAGCTTCAAGAGCTTTCTGACAAAGGTTTTATCCGTCCTAGCTTTTCTCCTTGGGGTGCTCCCGTTCTCTTTGTCAAGAAGAAGGATGGATCCTTCAGAATGTGTATCGATTATCGTGAGCTGAATAAGCTTACCATCAAGAATCGATATCCCCTACCTCGCATTGATGATCTCTTTGACCAATTACAGGGTGCTACTTGCTTTTCGAAGATTGATCTTCGTTCTGGGTATCATCAACTTCGTGTGCATGAAGAGGATATTCCCAAAACAGCATTCGGCACTCGATATGGGCATTATGAGTTCACAGTCATGCCATTCGGTTTGACCAATGCTCCTGCTGTTTTCATGGACTTGATGAATAGGGTCTGCAAGCCTTATTTAGATAAGTTCATCATCGTTTTCATTGATGATATCTTGATTTATTCTAAGACGCGAGCTGATCACGAGCAACATCTTCGTCTTACTCTGGAACTCCTAAAGAAAGAGCAACTTTTTGCCAAATTCTCCAAGTGCGAGTTTTGGCTTAAGGAAGTTCAATTTTTGGGACATATTGTCAACGAACAAGGTATTCATGTAGATCCCTCCAAGATCAGTGCGATTAAGGATTGGGATACGCCCACTACTCCTACTGAGGTTCGTTCTTTTCTTGGTCTTGCGGGTTACTACCGCCGCTTCATTAAAAACTTCTCGAAGTTTGCAGTTCCCCTAACTGCTCTAACTCAGAAAAACAAACCCTTTGAATGGGGTTCTAAGCAAGAAGAAGCGTTTCAGACCTTGAAGCAGAAGCTTTGTGATGCACCTATTCTAACTCTGCCTGAGGGCAACGATGATTTTGTTGTCTACTGTGATGCATCGAAATTGGGTCTTGGCTGTGTTCTAATGCAAAGGAACAAAGTCATAGCCTACGCATCTAGACAATTGAAGGTACATGAGAGAAACTACACCACTCATGATCTCGAGTTGGGTGCAGTTGTCTTTGCTCTCAAAATATGGAGACACTATTTGTACGGTACAAAATGCGTGGTTTTCACTGACCACAAAAGTCTCCAGCACATCTTTAATCAAAAAGAACTCAACATGAGGCAAAGACGTTGGGTCGAACTCCTAAACGACTATGATTGCGAAATTCGCTACCATCCTGGTAAAGCGAATGTCGTGGCTGACGCATTAAGTCGTAAGGAACGTACTATGCTTCATTGTATTCGTGATCAAACTGCTATCCAAGCTCGATCCGACATTCAAGCCCGCATTTCTCAGGCTCAGCATGTTTGTGTTTCACAAGACTTGATGGGTAAGGAGTTACCCTATCACATTAAGCCTGATCTTGTTCTAAAGGAAGATGGGTCGTATTATTTCATGGACCGTTTGTGGGTCCCAAGCCAAGATGATCTTCGTACTTTGCTTATGGATGAGGCCCATAAATCTCGTTATTCTATCCATCCTGGCTCAGACAAAATGTATAAGGATCTTCGTACTCAGTATTGGTGGCCTGGTATGAAGAAAGACATTGCCTTGTACGTTTCAAAATGCCTTACTTGTCTTAAGGTTAAGGCCGAACACCAGCATCCTTATGGTCTTTTGGAGCAACCAGAGATTCCAGTTTGGAAATGGGAAAACATCGCTATGGATCTCATTACTAAACTTCCGCGCACTAAGAAAGGTCACGATGCCATCTGGGTAATTGTGGACCGTCTTACTAAATCAGCGCATTTCTTGCCAATCCGTGAGGATTTTTCTGCTGATGATTTGGCTAAAATCTACATGATGAAATTGTATCTCGACATGGTGTTCCTTTGAACATTATTTCGGACAGGGATGCTCGTTTCTCTTCTCGATTTTGGAGAACCATGCAATCTGCTATGGGGACCCAACTCAATCTGAGCACAGCCTATCATCCACAAACCGATGGCCAAACTGAAAGAACAATCCAGACTTTGGAGGATATGCTTAGAGCTTGTGTGATCGACTTCTGTGGTAGTTGGGATTCACATCTTCCATTGATTGAATTCTCCTACAACAACAGTTATCACTCCAGCATCAACATGGCTCCTTTCGAGGCTCTCTATGGTCGAAAATGTCGTTCACTAGTCTGCTGGAATGAGATAGGTGAGGCTCAGATTACTGGACCTGACCTCATTCTGGAGACAACTGACAAGGTTAAGAAAGTTCGTGATAACTTACAGGCAGCTCGAAGCCGTCAAAAGAGTTACGCGGACCTAAAACGCAAGCCCTTGGATTTTCAAGTCGGTGATCGAGTATTACTTAAGGTCTCACCTTGGAAAGGTGTGATCAGATTTGGAAAGAAAGGAAAACTTGCACCTAGATACGTTGGACCATTCCAGATCGTTGAAAGAATCGGTAAGGTAGCCTACAGACTTCAATTGCCTCCTGAACTTGGAAATGTTCATCCAACTTTCCACGTATCCAACCTCAAAAGGTGCTTAGCTGATAAGAACCTCCACATACCACTTGACGAAATTCGTATTGATAAAACACTACACTTTGTTGAGAAACCTGTGGAAATTATGGATCGTGAAGTCAAATGGCTTAAACGCAAGCGCATTCCATTGGTTAAGGTTCGCTGGGAATCTAAACGTAGACCTGAGTTTACTTGGGAACGTGAAGATCAAATGAAGGCGAAGTATCCACATCTATTCCCACGAGTTTCCTCTAAACAAATTTCGGGACGAAATTCCCACAAGTAGGGGAGACTGTGACATTTGTGCTTGTAGTCATTGTAAACTATTCGGTTATCAATGAAATAAAGTTATTTGATCCCAATGTTTGTTTATTTATGTTTAATGTTTTTCATGTTTTGGCTTTTATTCGATTTCAAACTCTATATCGCTTTCTAGAGAATTATACGCAAACTGGTGCGTATGCGTATTCAGTTAAATGCGAAAAATGCTCCAGAACATCAATTTATGCTTAACATACCTTAAATAACCTTTACATAACTTAGAAATAAGTTTTGAAGGTTTTGGTATGGCAAAATCTAGTTTATTCGCTTACAGGGACTAAAATTGACAAACTGCGAAAGTATGCCGATTTGAACTGTAACGAACATTCCGGAACATGATCATAAGTTAAACACACCTTAAATATCCTTTACATAGCTTAGAAATAGGCTTTGAGGGGTTCGGTGTGCTAAAATAAACTTTATGCTCATTCAGGGACTAAAAGTGTCAAAAAGTGCATAAGTTTGCACTTTCACGCATATCTTACGTTCTGAATACTTCCGGACATCCAAAAATTTATGTAAGCATTAAAATATTATGTTTTAATGTTTGGCATAAGAAAAATCCATTCGTCGCGCAATTTGGATCGTTTTTCGCGCTTATGCGCATTCCGTCGTAATTAAGCAAACATCGCGATCGTACGACCAAACGAACTGACATCCGAGATATTTTTGAGCATGTTTTGAGTCCCCTATACTTTAACTTCATTTTAGAGCCTTGAAATGAGGTTAACGGGGCTTAAACGTGTCAAAAATGGGCTGAAACGCATGTTTCTAAGCTGCAGGGACCAAAACTGACAAATCTGTCAAACTTTGCCCAGGCGGCCCGCGTGAACATTCATGCAATCCTTAGGCGGGCCGCGTGAGGTCCCCAGAACTGCAAAAACAGTTTTAACAGCTGCTAACAGCTGTTATGCACTCAAAAACCCATTGCAAATGGTATTTTCGAATCAGGGGACTGAAATAATGGGCTCAAATGGTTTTTAAAAACTATGGGTACACATGGATGGCCAAGATCAAAGCACGCTTTGCGAGGAACAATCTTAACGGTTCACCAAATCCTATATATACCCCTCCATGTCTTGCCCATTTCCCTCACACTTGAATTCAGAGGTTGCTCTCTAAGTTGGGGTGCTTTGACACTTCATACCTGAGAGTACTCGGAATTCAATCTTGCGGGGACCCGTTGTAAGTATTCTTTCGTTCTTTTATTGCTTTTCGAGTCCGAAAGTCAAACTTTGTTTGACTTTCTGCATTGACCAGTTTATGGTCAATGCGAAGTTCGTTTGAACTTCATAACGTGAGCGTAATCACGTTGGTTATAGTCCCTAGCGACTATACCTACTGATTACCACGTTATCTAGGCTTAGTGACGAGCCGTAGTTTCGTTCAAAATGCGTTTTCTTGCGCATTTTGTAACCAAACTACTTTAGGGTATTAAAACCGTTTGTTTTAATACCAAAACCTGTTTTCTAAACATGTTCTAGCATGTTTAGCTCGTCGCTTTTAGTTTTGTGCTTGTTTAGGGTCGTAAGGGTAAGCGATCTAATCAATCGCTTATACTTACGAACCCGACCCATTTGGTCGATCATTAGGATCCGACCAAACACATTAGGTGACCATAGTGTATAGGGAATAACCTTTCAAGGTTATACCTTATGGTCACGCCATTTGAGTAGTTGTATGACAAGTGGTTCTTATGCTTTAGGTAAATTACCAAAATGCCCTTTTTACACTAAAATTCATTTTAAACTTATGTAACATAAATTTTGACACCTAAACTGATTTAGCAACAATATTAAGTGTGTTAAGGCATATCTTGCTTGTCATAGGGCTAGTTAGGCGTTTCAAGCGCGTTTTACGCAAACGACGCGTTAAAGTAGCATAAGCTACCTAAGCGGGTCGTAACGGGTCAAAAGCACTTAGGATAAGTTTCGTTTTAGTATGTAGGCTTTGTCAAACCATATTACATAAGTTCCCACACTTATTTGGTTTGCGAACCCTCGTACTACCCGATCCTCCGATAGGTCCGTTTATTAATGTAGGTGCCTTTATAGGTGCTGTTTGATTCCGTGATCTTCTAGCATTGCTTGGTGGTTGTTCTACGACTTCTAAGCAAACAAAAGTGAGTACATAGTCCCCTCTTTTACTGTTTTTCAAACATTTTGGGGTGAAACACATGTGCCTACTTGTTACTTTCGTGCTTTCATGTTTTCTCATCATACACTTGCTATGTTCATTAAATACTTCGATTTACATGACATTTTATGCTACGTATGTTCGTTTAGCGCATACTTAGTACATTTATTTTACATGACATTTTCACGCTATGTATGTTCATCATACTTAGTGCATTTGTTTTACATGACATTTTCACGCTATGTATGTTCATCATACTTAGTGCATTTGTTTTACATGACATTTTCATGCTTACATTTTGGGTATGACATTTGGTTTGTTTAAGTGGGACAATATACATTCATTAACATTGATCATGCCGCTCGTTAGTAGGTAATGGTACCATAGGAATTGACAACTCCCATTCCTGAAATCCTGGGTATGTTTGTATTGGAAGGAATGACCGAATTCGATTAAAACATTTAGACAGATAGACCTTTAATTTGTTTAAAGGTTTATCACCACAGTTGCAAGGCTTGGATGTATGCATTTTCACAATACCGCATAAATGTTTGTATTCATTATAGCATGCATTTTCCACAAAACATAGCGTTGATTTAAACCATGTTTTACTTCAATACACTGTTTTGTGCATTTTTCCTATGGTTTAGTTGATACATATTTCACTAACCATACATTGACATTTTGATTACACACTACATGATTGATATTTGACATAGAAAATGTTGATATTGATAAATATACATTTTGACATGGTTTTCACAATAACATTGGGCAAATGGTTTAGACATGGGCAACTTTCATTGGGTGGTTTATTTAAGTCATTCAACTTGGACTTAATCATTTTTCTTACAAATAACACATTTTTCATAAGACATTGTTTTACAACACTGTTCAATAAATATATATACAAACTCATTTTACTTAGTTATTCATTTAACCTTACATTACTTTTTCACATATCATCTACTTTATCATCGCTTTTCAAATGATTTATAAAACAAAACATGTTACAAGGATCATGACTGACTTTGTTAAACAACCCTTTTCTAAAACCTAAGTCATGAATCCTATTTTCACAAAACCTATGTTACTCACTGGCATTTTTTTATGCTAACGTACTTTATTTTCACATGTGTTTCAGGAGCTAATGCATAGCTTGATCGTGATACGCTAGGGTGGACTTGGGCCTTAGTGACTTTAAAATGAAGCTAGTCTAATTAAAACATGTTATGTACTCTATGTTTCAGTTATTTCAAGACAATGTACCTCTTTTATTGATAAATAAAATATAACTTTAAATGCCATGGTTGTGAAACAATAATTCTGTTACAACACTCCCCGACGTTTCCGCCACGATTTGATGTTTTACGTGGTCGGGGTGTGACAAGGACTCTGCAATTGTAGAGAGCCAGGTTCTAATCATGATCCTGTAAAAGTCAGACTACGATCCCAGCACGAGTTGAGGGGGAGTCTGTTAGTGAAAGAGAGTCTGAAGATGCAAGAGCTAGGAATTTGATCCTGAAGATGCAAGAGATTGATAGAGCATCATCTGAGGGGGAGATTAACTGAAGAAAGAGTTAGAGTGAATCAAGAGTCGGATCGAGATTATGGAAGCCCGAAGACTGATAAAGACTGAAGACGTTGAAGACTCGACACTTAAGACTCGTCAACATCCGAGGGGGAGTTTGTTGGTGCATACGTCTGTCGACTTCGTCTTGTATCGAGTCTAGTACTAGATATTGTGTCACACCCCTATTTTCCACGTGTCACCGGTGGGCCCGGTGGGGGATTCCGTGACGTAGTTGATATCGTCATAGTCAAACATACAATTATATAAATGCACAGCGGAAGCAAAGAAAGATTTATTTCAACTTTAAATATATTGTAATATTCAAGTATCACAAAATAGTCGAAATAGATCCACAGGCAGATCCAAACAAAAAGGAAACTTTATTTCAACAGACTTCATGCATCCTAAGCTTGCGAGAATTCTACGGATGCTAAGGAGTGGCCAGCCTATTACGCGTAGTACCTGCACTTAGCCTTTTTGGAAAATACGTCAGTTTACACTGGTAAATACAATTTAACTGACTCATTTTGAAAATGTTTAAATTTGAGTTAAATGCCCGTGGCATAAAACTTTTTATAACTTGGGATAATTATTTGCTTAATAATCTTGTAAAAGAATTACATGCTCGTTATGCGTTCAGTGGCCCGGGTCGTGCCGGGTTAAAGTTCAATAGACACACCACTTAATATAATTCCGCCGCAAGACTTCTCTCGGCCGACGATTATACATTAATGAAATGCACAACGGGTGTACGCCTACACCAGTGTGCTAAGGTCGTGGCCATTCTTTGAATGATGCCAAGGATATCCGGGACATGGTCATTAAACCCCCAAAGGCGTTAAACAAACAAAACAGCATTTTTAAACGGGTTAATTTGACAACACTTAGCCATCAACTGGCTAAGGTCAACTCCCCGACCAAGCGGTATTTTATATACCGTACCCCAAGCCCGTATAGGGAAAATAAGTTAAACGTATTTACCTGAGCAAAGTATAAACCAAATATAGCGGGTGCACGTAGCTTTTACTGGGCTCCTAGATCTGGAAATTAAGGTTTTAATAACCTATTAGAATCCTAACGGGTCTTAAGCTTAGACCGGTTAGTTTTATATGAAGATTACGGTTTTAAACGCACAATAAGGCGAAGACCGTTTTAGAATGTGGTTTTGACCCAACAGGCTTGCATGCTTGTTTAATATGGGTAACATAATCACATTCTGGATTTTGAGACCAAAAAGATATGGTTTGACCCGTTTCGGCTAAAATGGCCAAACTAGTCACATAAGCCGATCCGAACGCGTATAGTGCGTAACGAGTAACCATAAGAGTCAAATACAAGTTTCTGAAGTCAATATGCTTAGAATATGTTGTGATATCAGAATGATACCTTTCATTATGCCCCAAATGATTTTAAACCAAAACTATGACTCATAAGGGCGTTTTGGTCATTTTATAAGGTGTAAAAGGGTTAAAATAATAACCTGAGTTACAGGTCTGATTAAATTAGTAAATATACTTAATTTACTAAGTTATAACAGTAGGGTAGCAAATCTATGTGAAATTTATTATCTTTAACCTTACAATGCACCGTAGGGGCATTTTGGTAATTTCACATGTGCCTAAAAGGTCAATTCTGGAATTCTGAGTTCAAAACATTTGCCTACTGTTTTAAAATATAAAAACTCACTGATTACATCAGTAGGTTCAATCTCTTAAGCTTAATAAGGTTCTAGTGCACACTTATGCGTTAAAAACGCTTAAAAAGGCGATTTGGAGCCATTTCCGGGTTTTCTGTAAAAAGCTGATATTTATAATATTCCAGAAGGCTCAAAATAATTTATTTATCATAACAAATCAGTAGAAATTGGTTTGAGGTCAAAAGGATTTGTAAAACTCATTTTATGGCTTAAAAGGGCAAAACCGACATAAACCGAATTAATCTTAGAACACTAAGTTAGGCTCAGCCTAAAAATAAATAAAAATCTCCAAAAATCCCAAAATATTATTTTATAACAGTGGGTAAAAATTTTGGTATAAAAATTCGGGTTTTGATAGGCTATATGCAATTTACGCCATTTACTTAGTAAATAAGCTCTTAATTACGCTATTGAGCATAACTCTTAATCTAGACCTCAAACTGACCTCAAATTTTGGGTGCAAGTTTATAAATAAGTAGGTAAGGTGTCTACTCTTTTACATTTTCAAAAATCACATTTTAGGGTCAAATGGGCATAATGGTCAACATATAAGCGATTAACGGAAACATGCATGTGAATAGGATATCTAATGAACCAAGTTGTATAATCTCAGAGAGTTATACTAACATGAAAATAGGTCCAAAAGAAGCTCTAAGGCAATCCTAAACTTGGCTTAAACGGGTCAGAACTGATAGTCAAAGCAATAGTCAAACTTTGCGACTTTCGGTTCCAAACCGAGCCTAAACTGAAAATTGTCGAGTTGAACATGTTGGAACATGTTCTTACATTAATTACCAAGTTATTTTAATGATTAAACAGGTTGCATGTATCCTACATTGATAATTATGCATTAATTCGCAAATAACCTTTCTGTTGACTTTTTATAACAAGCTTTGACTCGACAATTAACATAGTTAGAGTGGGAATCTGGAAATACCCTTTTAAGGGTTTGTTACCCACATAATTACCTACTTAAAGGTACTTTTAATTCGTGATTTGACAGAGCACATTTTAATTAATCACGAAGTCAAACCTTAATTACGACGGTTTGACTTTTAGCTAATTAACTAGGCTAAAACGAATTTGGAAGGGTTAAGGACACTTACAAGAGTCCTAATTGGGATTAGGGATGCTAAGGATGAGTGCTTGCTGTCCAGAGAGCTCCAGAGATTATACTTGTGAACTTTGCAAATGAATGCCCAAATGTTTACAACATTCATCTCCTTATATAGCATTCTTGATCTCATAAGATGGTGCCACAAGAGCCTATGCATGCTCCCTGATCATCACAACTGTCCCTAGTGCATGAAAACCCACTTGTTCAGCCCCTGGTATCAGTTTACAGGCCACAAACTCGGTTAACAGGTCTGACTGGCAGCTGTGCACACTTTTCTGTCGCTGGCACCCTGATGCGGCCCGCTTGGGGTTACAGGGGACATTAACGCGGGCCGCCTGGACCTGCAAAAACTGCCAAACAAGTTTCAAAGTTTGCACTTTCAGTCTCTGGTCCTTTGTAATGTGGTTTTGAGTCCCTAAATTGCATTTCCAGCCTTCTAACTTGATTTTTAAGGGCCTTGGGACTTTTACTAACTTGGTTAAGTCCTTGACTAACCTTGTAACCACTCATAAGGCCATAGAATTCACTGTTGATGCTTTTAACCCCTCGAACACGAATTTGATCATAACTTTCTCATACAATAACAAAACTTTATGAAATTTTAACCACATATTCAAGTGAGTATATTTTATCGTTACAAAGCTTCGGGTCTGCCAAAAGGTCACTCAGAGGTATACTTTGCACATGTTGACACTTTTAGCCCCTGTAGTTTGTAATTCCTCACTTTCTTTCATGTTTAGCTTCGTATGATCCATGATTTATTCGTTGGAAGGTATAAACATTATGTAGGGCTATTTTAGAATATATTTATCCATTGTTGACACTTTGGACCCTTATATTCACATAGTTTCCTCGTTTGTCAACTTTAGTCCCTCCAAAGTATTCTTTCTCACGTTCAGAGCTTATGACACGTGTTTATACATTATTGGACATAAATTTTCAAGGTGTTACATATTGTTAGACCAGGGCTCGTTGTACGAGAAAATAGGAAATTTTAGGATGAATTTGTTCTGATTCCGCTCGAAGAGGTGATTCCGCTTGAAACTGTCATGAGACACTTTCAAGCGAAATCAAGTTTGTGGTGATTCCGCCTGAAACTGTTATGAGACAGTTCAAGCGAAATCAGATTGTTGTGATTCCGCTTGAACTGTTTCATGACACTTTCAAGCGGAACCCCTTCCTCTATAAATACCTTTCGAGCGTAATCATTTGGAACAGTTCCTAGTTTCCGGTACCGAACTGCTGCCGAAGTGTCGTTTGACTGTAATAGCTAGAAATCAATATACAAGGCAAATTTAAGTGAATCAAGTTGTTTTTCATGTCCGTTTCTTAGTTTCCGCCTCTGAAACGGATAAGAACTCTTCCGATTGACTCGTTTGGGTCACGACGCGATCCTACAAGTCACTTAAATTTGCCTTGTATATTGATTTCACAGCTATTATAGTCAAACGGCACTTCGGCAGCAGTTCGGTACTGGAAACTAGGAACTGTTCCAAATGATTACGCTCGAAAGGTATTTATAGAGGAAGGGGTTCTGCTTGAAAGTGTCATGAGACAGTTCAAGCGGAATCACAACAATCTGATTTCGCTTGAACTGTCTCATAACAGTTTCAAGCGGAATCACCACAAACTTGATTTCGCTTGAATGTGTCTCATGACAGTTTCAAGCGGAATCACCTCTTCGAGCGGAATCAGAACAAATTTAACCTAAAACTTCCTATTTTCTCGTACAACGAGCCCTGATCTAACAATATCTAGTACTAGACTCGATACAAGACGAAGTCGACAGACGTATGCACCAACAAACTCCCCCTCGGATGTTGACGAGTCTAAAGTGTCGAGTCTTCAACGTCTTCAGTCTTTATCAGTCTTCGGGCTTCCAGAATCTCGATCCGACTCTTAATTCACTCTAACTCTTTCTTCAGTTAATCTCCCCCTCAGATGATGCTCTATCAATCTCTTGCATCTTCGGGATCAAATTCCTAGCTCTTGCATCTTCAGACTCTCTTTCACTAACAGACTCCCCCTCAACTCGTGCTGGGATCGTAGTCTGACTTTTACAGGATCAGGATCAGAACCTGGCTTGTCACACCCCGACCATGATAAAACAACAAAACGTGGCGGAAACATCGGGGAGTGTTGCAACAGAATCATTGTTTCAAAACACACGGAAATTTGAAGTTTCGTTTTATTAAACATTAAACATTTACATCGTCTCGAAGTCTAACAAACAAGTTAAACATAGTCTATCATTGTTTTTAAGTCACTAAGGCCTTGTCCAGTCCTATATAAGTGTGCATCTTATCAATCAACATCAATCAACAATACCTGAAACATATGTGAAAACAAAGTCAGCAAAGAAATGCTGGCGAGTATATAGGTTTTATGAGAGTGTCGGATTCATGGCTAGTTTATATGTTGTAGTACCTTGTTAGACTCAAAGAGTCAAAATACTTACCTTGTTTTGAAAAGTGTATTACAACATAATTAACCAACTCAAATCAAATTGGTTATAGTTTGTTATAAAATCTCATAGCCATGATTCTTAACCCAAAAACATTTTGTTTTAGAAAAACATCTAGTAAAAACTCGTTAATAAAACTCGTATGGTTTATATCAATTCAAAAACCTCGTTTGTGTGACATTGTCTCAAAATCGTTTACCCAAGTGAACTAAATAACGCCACGGTATGTAATATGCTGAAAACACTTATATATAGGAAGTACCAGCGGCGTATCCACCATGCTTTCAACTTATTACACCTGTCTCGTTATCTAAACACTAACCAATAACCAATCGTTTACCCAAATCGTTTAACTTGTTAAGATCGTTTCAAAATCGTTAACTCGTTTAAAATCGTTTAAATCATCCTCGTTTTAATTTGTGAAAACTACTTTTGGTCGCCTCGCTAATAATATCCAAACCTTCGTGACTCGCCTATCGCCAATCTCGCATTAACTAACCACCAAAGGGTAAGTTAACAATCATTTCGCATTAACTAACCACCAAAGGGTAAGTTAACAATCATCAGATTCGGTCATTACCCACCTAACCCACACATAACCATGGGTGCAGTCTGATAATGGGATTTGTCAGATCCTATGGTACCATAACCTAATACTGGTCGGTTGGGCCAAAATTAATGGATATTATTCATTATGTAATTACAACCAACAAGATTGTTTATATTATCAAAATCGTTATTAGTTTTAATATAAACCATCTTAATCGTTTTTGGAAAACATCGTTTAAACATTGAAATCATTTAACACATATGGATCACCCCAAAACAATCGAAAACAGTAAAATAGGGGAACTATGTACTCGCCTGAGAATGCTTAGTGGTCTTTGAACAACAACCAAGCAAAGCTAGAAGGAGCACGGAATCAATCGGCAACCTAATAACTACATAAATAAACCGGACCTAAGTCGGAGGATCGGATAGAATGAGGTCTTGTAAACCAAATGAGTTATTGGAACTCATATGACATGATTTAACAATGCCAACATACTAAATTGAAACCTAACCTAAGTGCTTTCGACCCATCGCGACCCATTAAGGTAGCTTACGCTACTTTAACGCGTCGTGCACGCAAAAGCGCGTTCGAGACGTCTAACTAGTCCTGTGACAAGTATTATATGCCCATACATGTTTAATTATGTTACATAATTAGTTATTTGTCAAAATTTTAGGTTACATATGCTTAATTACCAATTATGTATGAAAAGGGTATTTTGGTAATTTACTAAAGGCATATAACTACCTATCATGCGACTTATTAAACCTAAGTGACCATAAGGTATAACCTCGGAAGGTTATTCCCTACTCTACTATGGTCACAAAACATGTTTGGTCGGATCCTAATGATCGACCAAACGGGTCGTGTTCGAAAGTCTAAGCGGGTGTTTAGTCCGCTTGACTTACGACTCTACACAAGCACTAAACTAAAAAGTGACGAGCTAAACATGTCAAAACATGTTTAGTTAAGTTAGAAAACAGGTTTGGTATCAAAACAAACGGTTTTGATACCTATAAGTAGCTTGGTTACAAAATACGCGAGAAAACGCATTCTGGCCGAAGCTATGACTCGTCACTGAGCCTAGATAACGCGGTAATCAGTAGGTATAGTTACTAGGGACTATAACCATCGTGATTATGCTCATGTTATGAAGTTCAAACGAACTTCGCGTTGACCATAAACTGGTCAAAGCAGAAAGTCAAACACATTTTGACTTTAACGCTAAAACGAACGATAAACGCGAAAGAATACTTACAGAAGGTCCCCGCAAGGTTTGATTCCAAGTAATCTCAGGTAGGAAGTGCACAAACACAACCACTTTGAAGAAAAACTCAGATCAAATGTGGGAATGAATGAAGTGGGGGTTGGGTATTTATAGGAAATCCACAACCGTTAGGATCGTTTCTTGGAAAAGAAGGAATGATCTAGACCATACACTTGGGCACAAGGTTTTGAATACCATGGGGACATCAAATACCAGCCCATGGTGTGCAATTCAAGGGGTAAAAACCATTGGAACAGGTGGAATGGACCAGATTCAATGTTTCTGCATTTCTGCTGATCTGGGGACTGCTTACGAACCGTAAGCACATGCCCATATGGTCTGTAAGGGACCTGCAGACCAGCACTTTCATAAAATGACAGTTTAGCCCCTGAACTTGTAAAACTTGCATTTCGGCTCATTTTTGACACGTTTAAGCCCCGTTAACCTCATTTCAAGGCTCTAAAATGAAGTTAAAGTATAGGGAACTCAAAACATGCTCAAAAATATCTCGGATGTCGGTTCGTTTGGTCGTACGGTTGCGTTGTTCGGTTAATTACGATGGAAGTCGTAACGAACGCAAAAACGATCCAAATTGCGCGACGAATGGATTTTTATTATGCCGAACACTAAAACATAATATTTTAATGCTTACATAAATTTTTGGATGTCCGGATGTATTCAGAACGTAAGATATGCGCGAAAATGCAAACTTGTGCACTTTTGACGCTTTTAGTCCCTATTGATCAATACAGTTTATTTTAGCATACCGAACCCCTCAAAGCCTATTTCTAAGCTATGTAAAGGTTATTTAGGGTATGTTTAACTTATGATCAAGTTCCGGAGTGTTTGTTACAGTTCAAATTTACATACTTTCGTAGTTTGTCGAATTTAGTCCCTGTAAGCGAATAGACTTGATTTCGGCATACCAAACCATCCAAAACTTATTTCTAAGTTATGTAAAGGTTATTTAAGGTATGTTAAGCCCATGTCACTATTCCGGAGTGTTTGTTGCGCTAAACTGATTACGTTTGTGCATCAGTTCGCGTATAACTTTCCAGAAAGCGATTTAGAGCTTGAAATCGAACGAGAATTGATATGTGCAAATGATACACATATTTATACAAATCCCAAGTAAGAAATAAAATATTTCATTGATTTGGTACTTGTTTGATGGCCGTGGAGGCACAGATGTCACAGTCTCCCCTACTTCAGGAAATTTTGTCCCGAAATTTTAACTAGAGGAAATTTGTGAGAACGATTGAGCATCACAATTAGATATGATGTCCAAAGGAACACCATGTCGAGATACAATCTCATCAACATAAATCTTTGCAAGATTATCAGCAAATAGATCTTCGTGAGTCGGAACAAAATGAACTGTCTTTGTTAATCGATCGATAATAACTCATATAGCATCGTGACCTTTAGATGTACGCAGTAATTTAGTGATGAGATACATAGCAACGATCTCCCTCTTCCAAACCGGTATCTCTGGTTGTACAAACAAACCAGAAGGTCGTTGATGTTCAGCCTTGACTTTGAGACAAGTTAGGCATTTCGAAACATGAAGTCGAAAAGATAAGACAGCACCGGTTAGGGTTATGAACTTCTAGTAACTTTAATATCATTATGCTTGCAATGTAAGAGGGACACTTATATACAAGTATATGAAGCGTCATTGGTGCGTCCACCGTACCTCCATTACATTGTTCACATTCCGTTATTGTTGTCACTATCGGTTCTTACACATGATAAATCTTACTGTGATTTTTGTGCACTGAATTTCATAATTATGTACGCGTCCATAATTACGTAATTCCTTGCATAGTCCACACAGTGTATTCTATAATGTGTAGGGGAAAACCCGATAAACAAACCTGTGATGAGTGTGACTAGACCACCATAGAGTCCTCTAGATCAATTAATGATCTTTTAAAACAGACCCCCAAGGAGTCTTTCCAACTATATCATCACATGTCATTCCTAACCAGATTTGAATCAATCTTTTTACTAGACCACCCAAAGGGTCTCTTTCGAATTAAGGAATGGTACTATAAAATCCAAGGGTCTTAACTACCACGTAGAAGCCCATTAAGGATTTAAGGTAGTACCTTTGGATATCCTACTATGAATCCCTCATATGAAGATATGGAAGGTTCTACGAGGATTTGAATAACTCGGATTACACAAAAACATAAAAGAAACACATAATCACATAATCGTTTAACTTGACCTTTAATTTGTTATCTTTGGACACGGGTATTTAAAGCACACCAGGAATCCAATCCGTGGATTTCATTTGGCGCTTTAAACATCTTCAAAAATCTAACTATGAAGATAGAGAGATCATGATAGGAATTCGGCTCATCCTTATTGAATTGTACGTATTAAGGCGTACAAAGAATCCAATCAAGGTTTCCGATTTGAGCGATAATCATTCACATGGATCTAAAAGATCCTATATGGATTTCAAAATTCTAATAGCAGGGGATGCTTCGAAACCTTGCACTAGACGTGCTTAAGTCGATACATGAGGTAGAATCCTCATGAAGTTGAGGTGCTAGCTATGCCAAGGCGACATATGAAGCAGAATTTGGAGTTTGGGTATAAGATCGAAAAATACTCTTAGTTATCTAACCAAGGATTTAAAGTGATTACTCAAAATGTCACTTATATTCGGTATTTCGTTTCTTGAAACAAGTACTTAGAATTTTTGAGGAAATCGTGGGCGATCACATGAATGGGAGAACTTACAAGAGTAGTTTGTAAAGAACATAGTTTTTTTGGTGTAGATATTATAGGGGTATGCCATACACACATGTAACTACACTTGTACATCAAAATTGTAAATAATGATTTATTTATAAACCAAACAGGTTGTTTCAGAGTTCAACAAAAGAAACAAAAGCATAAGTTTCCAATTATTTCAAGCAGCAGCTTCTAATCAGCCCAATGCTCATCCGTGGGTCAGATTTGCATTGACAAACTTTGGGTATTCGTCCCTGAAATGACTTATCTCGTCATAGAAGTAGCAGGTTCCAAGAGGAAAACGAGCTTGTGCTGGATTTGCTTGAAGTTGAACAGGGTTCTGAATAGTTTGGTTTAACCTAGCGACTGAACGATAGTATCTTGCCAAATGACCAACAAGTCCACACCTGAAGCATATTTGGCATTTGACACTAGCATGGTGATGGAGGTTACATTGATGGCACAAAGGGGCCGTCCCTTCGTATGGTGCTCGAGCAACAGTAGGACCTGCAACAGCTTTGTTTTGGATGACAAAGCGGCACATGTTAACCAAATGTCCCCATCGCCCGCAGTGGGTACATTTGAAACAAGGTGCTTGATTTGGATGATGGCCATTGCATTGATTGCAGAAAGTAGCAGTTCCCAAGTACCGCTTCTTGGCTGGTGGTGTTGCCACCTGACCAGGTCCTGCTTGATTTGGTGCAACGGCTGGAGGATTCTTCGAGGTCTTACGCTTCTTTGACCTTTTCGAAGGCTTGGCTTTTGCTTCCTTTGATGCTTCTCAGGTGGTTTCATCCTGGAGACGGGACATGGCAACAACTAATTCAGCAGTCTTCAGGATTACTTCGCCTATTTGCTGGGCAACTTTAGTAGCCTGTTCGAACATCTAAGCGTCGTTGCGATGAAGTGACATTCTGAAGGAAAGGAAAGACAAAGGGGAAATGAATGAAAGGCTATCGGGTAATCAAAATAGAATGGCAATGCATAAAAATTGAGATCATTTGTTTGTTACCTAAGGCAAACAAATGAGACGGTGACTAATCAAAGTAAATGGGTCATATTAATGTACCACTGAAGACATGCTCGCCTATAAGTGAACACTCACCCCAAGAGTTCCCAAATAAGAGTGACTGGTCCGATACTGCGGATTTGTGCGAACACTCTAGCCTTAGACAGAAAACTCAGGGTACAGGCATTCACTCTTCCAGTTTGCACGTGTTCACATTATTTAGACCCGAACGTTGACGAGATTTTGAAAACTCAAAAGGCATAAAGCCAAAGATGAATCAAACCGGAAGGGTTCAAAACCGTATAACAGAGGGTTCAAAACCGTATAACAGAGGGTTCAAAACCTAGTAATTCAATCATCCTAGAACAGATGATTAATTTTCGAAGCGGGTTCGAAAGTTATGTTCTTATTGTGGTTGTCACCTAAGGATAGGTGACGGTATTGTTTTAAAATCTAAACACAAGAATCTTGTGTTAGGGTCCTAGGAAGGTTATAGACTAGGTCAAAGCATTACTAATAACCTAATTCCCTATAACCATGAGCTCTGATACCAACTTTTCTGTCACACCCCGACCACGATAAAACAACAAAACGTGGCGGAAACATCGGGGAGTGTTGCAACAGAATCATTGTTTCAAAACACGCGGAAATTTGAAGTTTCGTTTTATTAAACATTAAACATTTACATCGTCTCGAAGTCTAACAAACAAGTTAAACATAGTCTATCATTGTTATTAAGTCACTAAGGCCTTGTCCAATCCTATATGAGTGTGCATCCTATCAATCAACATCAATCAACAATACCTGAAACATATGTGAAAACAAAATCAGCAAAGAAATGCTGGCGAGTATATAGGTTTTATGAGAGTGTCGGATTCATGGCTAGTTTATATGTTATAGTACCTTGTTAGACTCAAAGAGTCAAAATACTTACCTTGTTTTGAAAAGTGTATTACAACATAATTAACCAACTCAAATCAAATTGGTTATAGTTTGTTATAAAATCTCATAGCCATGATTCTTAACCCAAAAACATTTTGTTTTAGAAAAACATCTAGTAAAAACTCGTTAATAAAACTCGTATGGTTTATATCAATTCAAAAACCTCATTTGTGTGACATTGTCTCAAAATCGTTTACCCAAGTGAACTAAATAACGCCACGGTATGTAATATGTTGAAAACACTTATATATAGGAAGTACCAGCGGCGTATCCACCATGCTTTCAACTTATTACACCTGTCTCCTTATCTAAACACTAACCAATAACCAATCGCTTACCCAAATCGTTTAACTTGTTAAGATCGTTTCAAAATCGTTAACTCGTTTAAAATCGTTTAAATCATCCTCGTTTTAATTTGTGAAAACTACTTTTGGTCGCCTCGCTAATAATATCCAAACCTTCGTGACTCGCCTATCGCCAATCTCGCATTAACTAACCACCAAAGGGTAAGTTAACAATCATTTCGCATTAACTAACCACCAAAGGGTAAGTTAATAATCATCAGATTCGGTCATTACCCACCTAACCCACACATAACCATGGGTGCAGTCTGATAATGGGATTTATCAGATCCTATGGTACCATAACCTAATACTGGTCGGTTGGGCCAAAATTAATGGATATTATTCGTTATGTAATTACAACCAACAAGCTTGTTCATATTATCAAAATCGTTATTAGTTTTAATATAAACCATCTTAATCGTTTTTGGAAAACACCGTTTAAACATTGAAATCATTTAACACATATGGATCACCCCAAAACAATCAAAAACAGTAAAATAGGGGAACTATGTACTCGCCTGAGAATGCTTAGTGGTCTTTGAACAACAACCAAGCAAAGCTAGAAGGAGCACGGAATCAATCGGCAACCTAATAACTATATAAATAAACCGGACCTAAGTCGGAGGATCGGATAGGATGAGGTCTTGTAAACCAAATGAGTTATTGGAACTCATATGACATGATTTAACAATGCCTACATACTAAATTGAAACCTAACCTAAGTGCTTTCGACCCATCGCGACCCATTAAGGTAGCTTACGCTACTTTAACGCGCCGTGCACGCAAAAGCGCGTTCGAGACGTCTAACTAGTCCTGTGACAAGTATTATATGCCCATACATGTTTAATTATGTTACATAATTAGTTATGTGTCAAAAGTTTAGGTTACATATGCTTAATTACCAATTATGTATGAAAAGGGTATTTTGGTAATTTACTAAAGGCATATAACTACCTATCATGCGACTTATTAAACCTAAGTGACCATAAGGTATAACCTCGGAAGCTTATTCCCTACTCTACTATGGTCACAAAACATGTTTGGTCGGATCCTAATGATCGACCAAACGGGTCGTGTTCGAAAGTCTAAGCGGGTGTTTAGTCCGCTTGACTTACGACTCTACACAAGCACTAAACTAAAAAGTGACGAGCTAAACATGTCAAAACATGTTTAGTTAAGTTAGAAAACAGGTTTGGTATCAAAACAAACGGTTTTGATACCTATAAGTAGCTTGGTTACAAAATACGCGAGAAAACGCATTCTGGCCGAAGCTACGACTCGTCACTGAGCCTAGATAACGCGGTAATCAGTAGGTATAGTTACTAGGGACTATAACCATCGTGATTATGCTCACGTTATGAAGTTCAAATGAACTTCGCATTGACCATAAACTGGTCAAAGCAGAAAGTCAAACACAGTTTGACTTTAACGCTAAAACGAACGATAAACGCGAAAGAATACTTACAGAAGGTCCCCGCAAGGTTTGATTCCAAGTAATCTCAGGTAGGAAGTGCACAAACACAACCACTTAGAGAAAAACTCAGATCAAATGTGGGAATGAATGAAGTGGGGTATGGGTATTTATAGGAAATCCACAACCGTTAGGATCGTTTCTTGGAAAAGAAGGAATGATCTAGACCATACACTTGGGCACAAGGTTTCGAATACCATGGGGACATCAAATACCAGCCCATAGTGTGCAATTCAAGGGGTAAAAACCATTGGAACAGGTGGAATGGACCAGATTCAATGTTTCTGCATTTTTGCTAATCTGGGGACTGCTTACGGACCGTAAGCACATGCCCATACGGTCCGTAAGGGACATGCAGACCAGCACTTTCATAAACTGACAGTTTTGCCCCTGAACTTGTAAAACTTGCATTTCGGCTCATTTTTGACACGTTTAAGCCCCGTTAACCTCATTTCAAGGCTCTAAAATGAAGTTAAAGTATAGGGAACTCAAAACATGCTCAAAAATATCTCGGATGTCGGTTCATTTGGTCGTACGGTTGCATTGTACGGTTAATTACGACGGAAGTCGTAACGAACGCAAAAACGATCCAAATTGCGCGACGAATGGATTTTTATTATGCCGAACACTAAAACATAATATTTTAATGCTTACATAAATTTTTGGATGTCCGGATGTATTCAGAACGTAAGATATGCGCGAAAATGCAAACTTGTGCACTTTTGATGCTTTTAGTCCCTATTGATCAATACAGTTTATTTTAGCATACCGAACCCCTCAAAGCCTATTTCTAAGCTATGTAAAGGTTATTTAGGGTATGTTTAACTTATGATCAAGTTCCGGAGTGTTCGTTACAGTTCAAATTTACATACTTTCGTAGTTTGTCGAATTTAGTCCCTGTAAGCGAATAGACTTGATTTCGGCATACCAAACCATCCAAAACTTATTTCTAAGTTATGTAAAGGTTATTTAAGGTATGTTAAGCCCATGTCACTATTCCAGAGTGTTTGTTGCGCTAAACTGATTACGTTTGTGCATCAGTTCGCGTATAACTTTCCAGAAAGCGATTTAGAGCTAGAAATCGAACGAGAATTGATATGTGCAAATGATACACATATTTATACAAATCCCAAGTAAGAAATACAATATTTCATTGATTTGGTATTTTTTTGATGGCCGTGGAGGCACATATGTCACATGGCTCTCTACAATTACAGAGTCCTCAGGTTTCGGAACCTGACTCTCATTCAGCTCGGGCTATCTTGCACATCCTCTACCCAAAACATAAGATTCACAAATTTATAATTTGACAAACTTTATGCCTTTGCAAAAATTCTGCTTGAAAGATTTAGCATTAAATATATCTGATGACCACTTGAATGAATATCAGTTTTCTTTTCAAACATCTTCAAACAAACTTTCCCAAACCTGTTCGTTATGTTTAGCACTCAGAATTTTGAAAATCAGCTTTTCAACATCAGTTGTCTAAAATCTTTTTGGATTTTTCAAAAATTTATGCTAAAACACACCGAAAATCTTTTTGGATTTTTATATAACATGAAATGTAATGCAGAAGAAAAAAAACGAGTAGGATCGCGTCACCCAAATGAGTCAATCGGAAGAGCTCTTATCCGTTTCAGAGGCGGAAACTAAGAAACGGACATGAAAAACAGCTTGATTCAGTTAAATTTGCCTTGTATATTGATTTCACAGCTATTACAGTCAAACGGCACTTCGGCAGCAGTTCGGTACCGGAAACTAGGAACTGTTCCAAATGATTACGCTCGAAAGGTATTTATAGAGGAAGGGGTTCTGCTTGAAAGTGTCATGAGACAGTTCAAGCGGAATCACAGCAATCTGATTTCGCTTGAACTGTCTCATAACAGTTTCAAGCAGAATCACCACAAACTTGATTTCGCTTGAAAGTGTCTCATGACAGTTTCAAGCGGAATCACCTCTTCGAGCGGAATCAGAACAAATTCAACCTAAAACTTCCTATTTTCTCATACAATGAGCCCTGATCTAACAATATCTAGTACTAGACTCGATACAAGACGAAGTCGACAGACGTATGCACCAACACATCCTTCTCAGTACAGACACTGCACGTTTCCATGCATTTCCTGCGCTGCACTTCATTTTTGTGTTCAGATTTGTCACTGATTTCATCATTATTACCCATTGATTTAACCTTGTTTGACGACTCAGTAGATTCAGTTTGAGTTTTTACCTCTGTTTGATCTGCCATCGTTGTTTTGTCAGTCGTCTTCTTCATATTCTCAACCATCTTCTCTAGGTTTTCATCAAGGGTTTCTTCCACATTCTTCTTCAAAATCTCTGTCGACTTTTCTAGACTCGTATTAATCACTTTTTCTATACGCTTCTCCACTTGTTCTGCAAAATTTTTATCTTCTTTTATCTTCGAATAATATTATGCTGCAGTAGGAATAGCTGCGACTAATGCGTTAAAGTCTACCGTATTCGGATCCATTATAGGATTTCCTTGAGGATCTAAATAACATTTCCTCTCATCATTGCATCCCTTAGCCTGCTTTGCCTCTTTGAAAACTGTGGTCACTTCATTCAATCTCTCACGCGCTCTGCGTTCTTCTCGACTCCTTCTAATCTCAGCAAGCAACACATTTTTCTTTTGGGATGTATTTATTCCAATTGAAGCCCTCATCTTCCTGCGTAACTACCAAACTTGCTTTCTTTCTTTAGAAGACCCCTCAGTGATCTGTGATCGATTCGTCTTTGGTGGTTGTTCATTGTTGCGATGGTAAATTGCTTTCTAATAGTAATCGTTATGGAACAAATTGACTTTTTCATCTACCTCCCGGTTTGAGCATTCTCTCTTGAAGTGTCCTTTCTGTTTGCATTTGAAACAAGTAACCTTGGATTTATCAAATCCTAATTTTGTTGTAGGACCTTCAAGACATAATCTACCGGTAATTTCCATAAATCTCTGAGCCCTTCTGATTACGCTCGCCATACACCATCTGATATCAATAAGCTCCATCTCTTCTGGATCAATTAGATCGTAATCGTCTTTTGTCATGTTTGGATTTCCAATTTTACTTGCCACCAGACTTTCGTAGGATTCCAGAATCGATGATAAGAAGATCATCTGTTGCTTGGCTAAATCAGCATTCATTCTCTGAGAATTGTTCAAATTTAAAGCAATGTTGCATTGTACCACATCTGGATTGGATTTGTTTAATGTTGAAGATGAATGTGCCAGAATCATAATTCGAGAACCTGCTTTTTGTTGATTCATTTGAGTTCTCTGCACTAAAAGCAGTATCAATCTTTGACGATTGATTGTTCAACAACATGCTTCCACGATAATACAGATTTACGTTTTGTTGATAATTTGATCTGTTCATTTTGTTTTGCTTTTGAATTTCCAGCTCATGACCTTCAAGTTTTTCAATCAGTGTATCTAAAGTCATCTCATCAAACTTTGATTCATTTTTCAGAATCATGACAAAGGTTTGCCAATCATCTACATGAGGTAATGCCTCAATGAGTTTGTCAATGATTTCTTCTTTGTCCTTTTTGATATCGAATCTTTCTAGCACAATTTTCAGATGACAGAAACGTTCTATCATCTGTCACCACTCCACCACCACTACCACCATCATCCACTGCTTTCATCCATCATCCATCCATAGAGTGTGTGTAGTAGTCTTGGGATACAAGATCGATAGTAATAGTTTTTGCCAAACAAAGGCCATGCTTGACTAATCTCTTACATCACTTGGTGAAGACAAAATCATTTATGTATTACTTTTGATTTCCTAGCTTTGGTAACTTTTTATTTGGGTTTGTATTAATGAACTTAATAACTACTTTTTTATATTGAAAGTGAACTTTATTCAATCATTTCTTTATGTTTCGTTGATTCACTCATTCGCGCCTTTGCGGTCTATATAAAGCGCGTTAACTGCCTCGAAGGGGGTTAGAAGGGTGATGGGGTAAAGTTCTTGCCTCGTTAATTGTACAGATCCTGCGAGGACTTGATTCAAGCTTATTAGGACTTCCCTTGAAACAGATAGTATCAAATCAGGGGAAGTAAGAATGGCTTGTAATCCCTTATAAATAAACTACTATTAAAACTTTAAACCGGCTTTGCGGGACTGTATCCCTGTTGACTCAGACCAGTATGGCCGAGTGTAGCGTTGCCTCCAAAAGAGGGACATGTTACTATAACTAAGATAATCTCTTAAAAAGCCCATAGCGCGGAAATCATCAAAGTCTACATAAATGACGAGTAGGGTCCAATTGATTCTATCTTATCTATCTATTTTATTTATTTATTTTGTTTCTTTATTTTACTTATTTAAAAATCTTTTTCCCTAAAATTTGGTTAGATTAGACGTCGACGATATTCTGGTATTAAAAGCTCTTGTATACTTGGACGACCTCGGTATCTTACCATCATTATACTACGCCAACAATGGGTGCACCTGCCCTAGCGTGTTGTAGAGAGTGATAGTTTTATATCATGTTTTATAAATTTAAAGCTTGATAAAAGAGTAAAAAGGTACTACAAATACATTAAAAATCTGTACACTCCAACACACGTCAACCTTCAAATCTTCAACCAAAGTTTGAGAACCTTCAAATCCTGTTCTTGCACCTCTAAATTTTGCATGTGTCCTCTCTTAATTCGTCTAGGGTTTAGTTTCATGATTATATGTGTTTTATATGAGATTTGCATGAGAATCCTGACAAAAACCAAAACGTTCTGCGAAAAAGGGCTCCGTGCGTCGCGCGAGGAGCATAGCCTTAATCTATCGCGCAGCGCGACGTGTAATTTTTTTCAAACATGTCAGTAACTCTGACGCGTCACCCGACGGACCTTCATTACATTGGTCGCGCGACGCAGTGGACCAAATTTTCCTGATTTCTTTGTTTTTTCATTCCTCGTCCAACTGTACTCGTCCTGGGATTGGTTTTCTTCCAACTTAGCTCATTTTCACCCTTTTCAACAATTCTCAACACTCGAGACCTGGAAAATGCAAACTAATCAGTAATATACAGATTCTACTAAAAACGACGCGAACTTACTCGAAAACTATACAAATTGTACAAGGAAAACAAATGTATTTTGCAATACATAAATTGGAGAGGCCTGGAATGAAATATAATGATTAGAGATGAGGAGAGTGATCTCTTGTAACCCCCCCCCCCCATTCGAAATCCCCAATAAATACTCATAAAATCGAATTAAAAACAAGTTTGACTGAATTTTTTGACGTTGACCAGAGAACCGCGTCGCCGACGCGATAAACTTGATTCGCTGACGCGAAACTTTGCTGCCTACGGGCTCCCCTACGCGCCATACGGCGTCGGCAACGGCCCTGAAGGGTGTCACCGACGTGAGTTCAACTAGTTTTTCAATTTTTCTTCATTTCCTCACTCTGGATCCTCCTAGCTCCAATCCAAAGCTCTGTTTCGATCCTTAAATGCACCTTAAACTTATCTAGGCCCGCAAAACGCAAACCATATTAAAGTAGAGCATTCGAAAACTTAATTCACATAATTACGCAAACTTAACACGAGAAACTACAAACTTTTAACCACATATAAGGGATTCTCAGTTTCTGGTTTCATTAACTATTTTTTTTCACAATTCTTCACGGTGTGTTTTATCAGTTTCTGGTTTCAATCAACTTTTCTTCGCAATTCTTCATAGTGTGTTTTATTAGTGTGTTTTTCTTAACAGTTTTTCACATTGTGTTTTTCTTCACAATTTTTCACAATGTGTATTTCTTCATAGTTTCTTTCACAATGTGTTTTTCTTCACAATTTATTTCACAGTGTGTTTTTCATTCACGATTTGTTCACAATGTGTTTTTCTTCACAATTTATTTCACATTATGTTTTTCATTCACAATTTGTTCACAATGTATTTTATCAGTTTCTTGTACCATTAACCTTTTATTCACAGTGTGTTTCATAAGTATAACGTATATTAGTTTATGTTTTATCACCAATATAAAACACCAAAGTTTTACTCCAATTCTCATCTCTAGATAAAAAAACAAAGTCGAACTACGATTTAGTATATTTTAGCTTTTAAACACAATGAAATCTTTTATCTTCATCTTCATCCATGATTTTAGGGGATTTTTGTTTAATGCGGGGAAAGTTATGCGAGAAAGAAGTAATGATGATTGTTTCTTTTTTTAAAACATACCCAATTACCAAAATACCTTTTAACAATCAAATCAATCATTGATTCAAAACACTTGTACTAAAAAATGACACTCATCTAATCTCAACCATTAAAACCACTAATCCAATGGCCCAAAACACTTCGTACACTTGGTAGGAAAAAACACATTTTGTAGAGGAACCCACCCTATATATTTCTACTTCCATTTCATGTATTTATACACACATTTCATGCATTTATACCTCAATTTCATGTATTTCTAAGCCAAAGTTTTAGCTCCAGTTTGGTTTTGGCAATTAATCGAAACTAAGCAAATCAAACCAAAAACCGTCAATGTAACCGAATAAACCGAAAACCGATGACTTCGGTTTAGGTTGAGTAAATAACCAAACCAGCCGAACAATGCACACACTGGTAGTTTCTGTATTTCCCGTTGCATCACGCGAACACTCTTCTAGTACTATATAGTAAAAGAAAACATTGGGGGGACACATTTCATCAATTGAAGCCATCTAGTTTTTGGTTTTCTCGCCTCTCTCTTCTACTTAATTATGTGTTAGTGCATTTATGTCTATCGCCTCCGTCAATCAGTTCGTAGCAGTAATCAGAAGAAATCTAGACTTTATATTGTAATACTTAGGGAAAAGGCAAGGTAGCATTTATGTAATTAATGAGAAATCTCATTAAGTCCTTTGGCCTATAAATAGAAGTGTTAGGGTTAGTGTTTTGGACTTTTGTCATTTCTAGACTTGGAGCTTTGAAGGTTAGAGAGAGAGTCTAGAGAGAGAAAGTAGCAAGGTCATTCACATGACTTTGTACGTTTTCATATCTTCAATTGAATCACAGATTATATACGGTTCTTGTGTTCGGTCCACGCACGTGTACGAATTCCGCACGTCACAAGTGTCGATACGCAATCGTTTCGGAGTCGAAAACCGATCCTACAAGTGGTATCAGAGCAGGAGCTCGATTGCACGGATCAAACACACAATTTCGCTCGTGAATTCATCAGAATCAGATCAAAAATCGCATCAGATTTGCTCAATTTCTTCATCTTTTCATCTCTTTCACGTTTCTAACTGAAAAACGCAAAATTAAACAAGTTTTTACGGATAAAATTTGCTGATTTTTTGATATGTTGTGCGAAAACACTTGATCTACAAGCCTTCAAAATTTCAGATCTTAATTTGAAGTAGTCTGGGAGAAATCTAAAATTTTTGGTCCGAAAAAGTTGGAAATATGTTAACTGTTGTTGCTGTTGAAAATGATGTCATTCAATCGGATCACCACCCGATCGGGCGGTAATCCGATTCAACATATCCCACTCGATCCATTGCAAGGTAGTAAAGGTTTGACTTTGTTGACTGTCACCCAATCGGATCACCACCTGATCGGGCGGTAATCTGATTCATTTTACCTCACTCAATTCATTTCATTAAAGTCAATTTTTCAGTCAACAGTTCTCGGCCTTATTAATAACATACAACAGTTGTCACGTGCTTTACTTGAATTGATAGTTTCTTATTTCTACGGTCCAATCAACGACAAGTTAGAGCATGTGGATTTTAAAGTTTGTCAGTTCATTCTTTAATACCCTGCATGTGATGTTTAATTGAGAAATTCAGTTTGCATGTGAAATATTAAAAGGATTGTCGGCCATTAATCTTGTTTGCATGTGATTGTTGATAGAATCAAAGCCTCAATTTGAATCAAATTTGAAAAGTGTTTGTCGTGTAGTGCCATGCATCAAGTGGTGACCCGATTGGATCTCCACCCTATCCAAGACATACCCACTCGATTCATTGCATTTCACTAAAGGTGTGACTTTGGTTGACCTACTCGATCGGATTACAATCTGATTCAAAGGACTTGGTTTGTTTAAAAAGTTTAAGGTGCAACGAATCGAGTGGCAATCCGAACGGATTATCACCCTATCCAAGACATACCCATCTATTTCAAAGGACTTGGTTTGTTTAAAAAGTTTAAGTTGCAACGAATCGAGTGGCAATCCGAACGGATTACCACCCTATCCAAGACATACCCACCCGATTCAAGGAACTTGGTTTGTTCAAAAAGTTTAAGGTGTAACGAATCGAGTGGCAATCCGAACGGATTACCACCCTATCCAAGACATACCCACCCGATCGGATTACCACCCTATTCATTGCAAAGTTGACTTTGTTGACCTACCCGATCGGATCTCCACCCTATTCATTGCAAGTTGACTTTGTTGACTGTCACTCAATCGGATTACCACCCGATCGAGCGGTAATCCGATCAACGAACATTTTAAATTTTGCTTTGGGTCAATACATCACATGGCAAATCTGATCAAGTGCTTTGTTGTCAGTTTGTAAGGCCTTATTAGATTTTGTTTCATTCAGTTGGGCGACCCAATCATACTTTAATTTGTTCAGACTCATAGTGCGGCCCAATGAAATTGAGTCTTGAATTAAAGTTGTCGGCTATTTTGTTCAACCCATGTGCTTGATTCAGAGATCCATGTGCTAGCTATTGAAATATTACATCAATTAAGTGTCATTCAATTGGAAACTCAGTCTGCATGATAGTGTGTCGGTCATGGTTTAATTGAGTAAATCAAGGTTGCATGTGATTTTGTTTATTACAAACAGTTTGTTCTTTGTGATATATCAGATAGTGACACAATCATCGGACGGTGACTCGATCGAATCACCACCCGATTCATTGCATTTCATTTAAAGTTTGACTTTTATTGACCCACCCGAACGGATTACAATCTGTTGGTGCAGTTGTCTGTCGACTACATCTTCGTTCGAGTCTTAGGGTAGGGCAGATCGTATTGTGAACAGAAAACGAGATTGTATAGATATTAGGCTTAGGATCGCTTATATGACCCAATTAGAAGTTAGGACCGCTCGAACGACAGGATAATGGACCGCTCGAGTGACATTATGTTGGACCGCTCGAGTGGCAATTGTCTGGTTCGCTCATATGGACTTGTCCATATAAGCGAACCCAAATGCTTATAAATAGGGGTTCATTTGAGCGGTTCATGTGTGTGTTTTTCAAGGTGTAACGGCGAAGCCCTGCCCGTTTGTCTCCAAGAACTTGTAATTTGGCAGATTATCAATAAAGGAGACATTAAGTAGTGAAATCAAGCTTTACGAAGACTAATTCAATGAATTTCGCCTCTGAATTAGTCTAAGCGCTCTTCTAAACGACTCGTCAGGTCAGAGAACGATCCTACACAATCCGATTCAAGGGACTTTGTTTGATTCAAAAGTTTAAAGTGCAAAGAATCGAGTGGCAATCCGAACGAATTGCCACCCGATCCTAATCATTTCATTTTGCTTGTGATACAGGTGATTGTCAAAGAGTCGGATCCCTACCCGATCGGACAGCATCCCACCCAATCGGACAGTACCTCACCCGACCGGACAGCCTGTCACTCGATCGGATCACCATCCGATCTGCTGTCATCTGATTTCTGTTAACTCTCGTTGAATACGTCCGATTAGTTGCACATTCCATATAACTGTTCATTATAAATTGATCGTTTGTGTGTTTGTTTGCAGGTGATTCAAGGTGATAAAGGAGGCAAAAGATTCAAGGAACGAAAAATTCAAAGAAGCATTTCAAAGATGTCAGAAATTGGCGAAGAGTTTTATAACATGTTTTATAACACGTTTACATTGAAAGAAACTCCAGTGACACCAAAGAATGCTACAACCGTGATTTCTGAGAGTCTGAATCATGATAACGTGTACGGAAATCATCTGAGACCACCAAAGCTCATGAATATCGACGATTATCACTGGTGGTATGAAATATTTGAGAACTGGGTGCAAGCCTATGCGTATGATAGTTGGATCATGTTGACAATAGGATATGAAAAACCAAGAAATGAAAAACATGAATTAATCACACTTAAACAATTCACAGCTGATGATAAAAAGGAACATTCAAGTGAATTAAGAATGAAAACTTTACTTCAACAATCTATCAGAGAGGATATATTCTCACTACTTCAGCATGGTGAAACGTCTAAGTCAATTTGGGAAGTGTTAAAGTTGAAAGCTGAAGGTGGGAAGGATATCAAGAAAAACAAGATATCTCTGTTGAAGAAGGAGTTTGACTTATTTGGTTGCATGAAGAATGAAACAGTTCGTCAAATGATAGAACGATTTTGCCATCTAAAGATTGAAATGGAAAGGTTTGGAATTAACAAAGACAGAGAAGAGATGGTGGATAAACTCGTCGAGGCATTGCCACATGAGGAAGACTGGAAAACCTATGTGATTGTTTTGAAAAATGATGACAAATTCGATGAGATGACGTTAGAGAGTTTGATTGAGAAAATAGAGGAACATGATTTGTTACTACAAAATCAAAATAAGATGTCCAGCTCTAGTTATCAACAGAACGTTGATCTATACTATCGCAAAGGAATGCTACAAAAGAATGAATCTCCAAAGATAAGAACTGGTTATAGTGCAAAAAAGATCGGTGACTCGTCAAACAACAAATCTTCGAGCTATGATCCATGATATCATTCTTCATTTGCATCGTCAAAATCTAATCCAAACCAGGATTGGAAAAATTCTCCACTTTTGAACAATGAGTTTGCTCAACAACACATGAGCTTCTTAGCTTCTATTCTGGTATCTTACGAAGGTTTAATTGAAGGTAAGATCGGGAATCCAAACATGATGAAGGATGATTACGATCAAGTTGATCCAGAAGAGATGGAACTCATGGACATTCGCTGGTGCATGGCAAGCATCATACGAAGAGCTCAAAGATTCATGGAGATAACTGGCAAAAAGTGCTTGGACGGCCCGCACATGAAGATAGGTTTCGATAAGAACAAAGTCACTTGCTTCAAGTGTAAACAAAAGGGGTACTTCAAGAAGGAATGCACGAACAACAAAGCCGATGATAGCGTGAATCCTTTTTGTGAGGATTGCTACAAAAAGACCATTTATCATCAGAATAACGAGCAACCAACCAGGAAGCAGATTGAAGAAGGATCTTCTAAAGAAAAGAGACAAGCTATGATGACACTTCGTGATCGTAGTGAATCTAGTTTAGAAAATGAAAAATCTGAAAAATCTGTTTGGGATGATTTTGATTGGGATAAATACTTCGATGAGGAAGAAGGAGTCAGAATTGTAATTCATGATGATGAAGGGTATGATTGGAGTCAATATGACAAAGTAGTTGGAAAAGCCAAGGCAATGGTTGCTGAGATAAAACAAAGTCGAGAAGAAAGGCATGCTCGCATTAGACTGGATGAAGTGTATGATGCCTACAAGGAAGCAACACAAGCAGGCATGTGACAACTGCCACTTTACGGTAACTTTCTTACACTGAAAGTACTCACTTTTAGCTACATTTTTATGCGTTTTGAACATCCAAACTGCATATTTCATGACATACACTTAGAATACTCATGGAATACTTACTTAGGATGCATATGATCCATTTTTATTAAGTACATTTGAAACAGTTTAAACAATGCATCAAAACTACTAGAAAAGCACCTAGTAAACTAGTATTCTGACGAAAACGCAGGATCCGCAGAAACCATCTTAATGACATCTTTAGGACTCAGGCGAAAGTCCAACATCGAATATACATTTAAACCTAACTAGGAATGCAAGGGTTTGGTTTAATACCTTCCCGAAGTCCGATAGCACTAAAAACTTCCCGAAAAGCACTAAAAGGCACAATTTCAACACTTTTCCGCAGAAATTCTGCAGAAATCAGCATTGTAAGTTTATTGTGTAACACCCCCCAAAATCCCACCTGCGGAAATCCCGCGAGGCGTGTTACGCATCAGAGTTCGAGCCACCAATCACATTGAACCAATGGTAAATACTTAAATAAAACATAATATCAATTCCCAAAGTGTTGTGTAGCGGAAGCATGTAAATAATCGTTTAGCAAATGTTTATAATAATACTTAAAACCAATGTATCAAATGTAAGTTAATCCAAGAGCCTCGATCCATGACCACTCCAGCACTCCCAGATAGCAAGTCCATGTTCCAAACGTTAATGACCTACAAGCATGCAAACAAGTGTGTCAGACTACGCTGGTGAGTTCAAGGTTTTGTTAACGTGTTGAGTTACCAGATGTATGTTAATGCGATTCAATGTTGCGTTACGATGTTGCTCATGCTAGTTACCCTAGGAAGTACGCCCTTACGTAACCGAGGAGTGTGCCTCTTAGCAACCCACTATGTTGTTCACGCTAGTTACCCTAGGGAAAACGCCCTTACGTAACCGAGGAGTGTGCCTCTTAACAACCATAGTGAAACACAGATAATTAGTTCACGCCCGTCCTTACGGCCCGGTGTGAGGTCTCCCACCTAATAGCGCTATCAACTAATTACCCCCATCGCCCTCCAGGCAATCCGATGATAAATTCCATGTTCAATAACCAAAACCAATTAAGTTGTTTACCCAAGGTTTCCCTTCCAAATGTTTATCAGTTGTCCCAAACCACCGGGACGCATGCTTGAGAAAATGCAATGAACTCACCTGGGGTTGCTCGGTATGATACACGAAAAGGTTCAATTAAGCTACAATGTGATCAACCACGTCCTATCACAGTTATCATACCAATCAGATTCATATACTAATATTGCACGTATGTTCCACACATTGTAACAAGTTGTGTACAAATATTGGTCATCATATTCACGTATAAGCATAGTAGTTCAACAGTAGCTTCACATAAACAAAGTCCAAATATGCGGCCCAATCAGATGGACTCGTAACAGTGTGCAGGCCCAATGACAAAGTGTTCGTGTAAATGGTCTCGAGTCGAGACTAAGCTCTCGAGTCGAGACTAGGCGGTCTCGGGTTGTCCTGGTTTCACAGTCTCGAGTCGCAACAGGGTGTTCTCGGGTCATCTTGGTCTGGTCGAGACTACACAGTCTCGAGTCGCAACCGGACCCGCAACCGTGGTCTCGAGTTGTGTTGTTTTGTGCCGGTGTCATGGTCTCGAGTCGAGACAGAGAGTTCTCGACTCGCAATCGGTGTCGAGACTAAGCATGTGTAACAGCTTTCCTGATTTCCTTTATTATCAGCAACAACTATTCCGTGATTTCGGCTAACAATTTAGGCAGTTTCGGAAATAGATCAAATCAACAATCATTCCATATTCAAACACAATCATAACATCTTCCTCACAAGAACAGTAACCATCGAAATCATCATTCAAGAACAAGCAATCGGATCATTATACAAAACATACAATCGGATCCTTTTATCCACCGATTCTAAACTAGCATGCACCCTAGTTTATGTGTACAACAATTATGTAATCATGTTTATCAATCCATTCAAGTTATACAAACACCATCCTATACAAACATACATGAGCCGATTTCAAGCATCTTAACATTAACAATTTATAACGCCACTAACCATAATCACCATATAAAGCATGCATATCACAACATCCATAATCATGAAATCGGTAAACATATTACTAACCGAGATGAGAAAAGGAATGATCTGAATCCCAAAAGCTTCGATGAAGGGATGTTCGGCTGCCTTGGTTCCGAGTCAAGAGGGAGAGTGTAAGTTCTAGGGTTTGTGTGTGTGCTAGGATGTTTTGCAAGTTGTGAGAATGTTACTAACATTCTAGGTATAATTCGGTTAAGGGAGGGGTTGGGCCGAGCCCTCACATGGGCTGCCCTAAAGGTCTCGAGTTCATGCATAGTGGCCCGAATGGGTTGGTGCAATCGAGTAAGTGTTGTGCGATCGGATCATATTGTGCGTTTGGGCCACTATATACATACATACACATATAAACAAACATAACATTCAATTAACATAGTTCACGTAAGCACGTACAGAAAGTAGGTTCAATTTACGAGTTGTCACAGTATCCCCAACTAAAAAGAAATTTCGTCCCGAAATTTGGTACGCACTCACTGAGAAAGCTAGATATGTTAAAGCTAGGTAAGTTATATCGTCTGCTGGTTTTCCTATGGTGTCACATCCTCCCCAACTTGAATGGGAATTTCGTCCTGAAATTCACTAGTTGCATCATCATTAAGTTTGCTAGGTTTTGCCTGGTCTTTGGGGAACAAATGTGGATACTTAAGTTTCATCTGGTCCTCGTGTTCCCACGTGAACTCTGGACCACGTCTTGAGTTCCAACGAACTCTCACAATCGGTATACGGCTGTGTTTACGAACTTTAACCTCCCGATCCATAATCTCAATTGGTTCTTCGACAAACTGCAATTTGTCATCTATCTTCAGCTCTTGAAATGGTACCACTAGTGTTTCATCAACCAAACACTTCTTTAGCTGCGATACGTGAAATACATCATGGACATTACCCAACTCAGCCGGTAATTCCAACCTGTAGGCCACCTTTCCAATCCGTTCTACAATTTTGAATGGTCTTACATAACGAGGGTTTAGTTTGCCGCGTTTTCCAAAACGCACCACACCCTTCCAGGGTGAAACCTTTAACATAACGCGGTCATTAACTTCAAATTCCAGCGGTTTACTACGCTTGTCAGCGTAGCTTTTTTGGCGGTCGCGAGCTGCGGCCATACGGTTTCGGATCTGCACAATGCTTTCTGATGCCTCAAGCACAAACTCAGGGCATGTGATCTGACTATCACCCACCTCAAGCCAGCAGAGAGGTGAACGACATTTCCGTCCGTACAATGCTTCGAATGGAGCTGCCTTAATACTTGTATGGTAGCTGTTGTTGTAGGAGAACTCTATCAATGGCAAGTGTTTCTCCCATCCTTTCCCAAAGTCGATTACACATGCCCGTAGCATGTCTTCAAGTGTTTGGATGGTGCGCTCGCTTTGACCATCCGTCTGCGGGTGATAAGCGGTACTCATGTCGAGTTGGGAACCAAACGATTTATGCATTGACTGCCATAACTCTGAAGTGAAACACGGATCTCGGTCCTAAATGATAGAAGTTGGCACCCCATGCCTAGAAACCACCTCCTTAAGATACACTGCTGCCAGCTGAGAGAATTTGTCTGTTTCCTTGATTGCTAGGAAGTGTGCTGATTTCGTGAGGCGATCAACAATCACCCAAATGGTGTCATTCCCAGCCTGAGTTCTTGGTAGTCCTGTCACGAAATCCATGGCGATCTGTTCCCACTTCCATGTGGGTATCTCTGGTTGCTGCAGTAGGCCTGAGGGCTTTTGATGTTCCGCTTTGACTTTAGCACAAGTCAAACATTTGCTGACGTAGGTGGCTATGTGGGCTTTCATGCTAGGCCACCAGTATGTAGTTTTCAAGTCGTGGTACATCTTATCTGATCCAGGATGTACAGAGTAGCGTGATTTATGTGCCTCTTCCATTACAAGTTCTCGTAAGTTGCCAAAGAATGAGACCCAAATGCGTCCAGTTACGTAGTAAGCACCGTCTCCCTTTCGTTCTAGTCGTTGCCTCGAGCCACGTAAAGCCTCAGCTCGAACGTTCTCTGGTTTCAACGCTTCTAACTGAGCGTCTCGTATCTGGGAAGGAAGGTTGGACTGGATCGTGAGTTGCAATGCTCGCACACGCCTAGGTGCATTATCCTTTCTGCTGAGGGCGTCAGCTACAACGTTCGCCTTGCCCGAATGATACTTGATGGCACATTCATAGTCGTTCAATAATTCCACCCATCGTCGTTGTCGCATATTCAATTCTTTCTGGTCGAAGATGTGCTGAAGACTCCTATGGTCGGTGTAGATGGTGCATTTGGTACCGTACAGATAGTGCCTCCAAATCTTCAACGCAAATACCACCGCTCCTAACTCCAATTCGTGTGTCGTGTAGTTCTTCTCGTGTACCTTCAGCTGACGAGAAGCATAAGCTATCACCTTCTCGCGTTGCATCAACACGCAACCAAGACCCTGAATCGAAGCATCACAATAAACCACGAAATCTTCGGTTCCTTCTGGTAACGACAAGATCGGTGCACTGCAAAGTTTTGTTTTAACAACTGGAAGGCCTCTTCCTGCTTCGTTCCCCAAGAGTACGCCGTGTTCTTCTGTGTCAGCGAGGTGAGGGGTTGCGCGATTTTCGAGAAGTCTTTAATGAACCTTCGATAATACCCTGCGAGACCAAGAAATTGTCGCACCTCAGACGGAGTCTTTGGTGCCGCCCAATTCTTAACTGCATCCACCTTCGCAGGATCCACATGTATCCCTTTCTCGTTAACAACGTGGCCAAGGAAATGTACTTCTCGAATCCAAAAATCGCACTTAGAAAACTTCGCATATAGTTGTTCCCTTCTCAAAAGTTCCAAGATGAGACGTAGGTGGCGCTCGTGATCCTCCTTGTTCTTGGAATAGACTAAGATGTCATCAATAAACACTATAACAAACTCGTCGAGATATGGCTTACATACGCGGTTCATGAGATCCATGAAAACCGCTGGTGCATTAGTCAGTCCAAACGGCATAACCAAAAACTCGTAGTGTCCATAGCGCGTTCGAAAAGCCGTCTTAGGAACATCCTCTTCCCTAACCCTTACCTGGTGATAACCTGATCTTAAGTCGATCTTTGAATAGTAACTTGACCCTTGCAACTGGTCAAACAAGTCGTCGATGCGTGGTAACGGATAGCGGTTCTTAATGGTCACCTTGTTGAGTTCTCGATAATCAATACACATACGGAATGACCCGTCTTTCTTCTTTACGAACAGAACTGGGGCTCCCCAAGGCGAAGAACTGGGTCGAATGAAACCCCTATCCAACAACTCCTGCAGTTGATTAGACAGTTCTTGCAACTCTCCAGGTGCTAACCGGTATGGAGCTCGAGCAATCGGAGCCGCTCCCGGCGCAAGATCAATCTGGAATTCTACTTGACGATGAGGAGGTAACCCCGGTAGCTCCTCTGGGAATACATCAGCGAATTCTCGCACCACTGGCAGATCCTCGATCTTACTTTCTTCAGACTGAGCGTTGGTAACTAACGCTAACATTGCAGGATACCCCTTTTGCAGATATTGCTGTGCACGCATGGCAGAGATAATACCAACCATCGTCCCACTACGATGCCCTTGAACTAATAATGTCTCCCTATCAGGGAGAGGGATACGCACGATCTTCTCTTTACACAAAATTTCTGCTTGGTGCTTAGACAACCAATCCATGCCTACTACTATATCAAAACTACCGAGCGTAACAGGAAGGAGGTCAATATCAAACACCTGACCCACGAGATCTAGTTTACACCCGAAAAGGACATTCGAGGCTTCTATCGTTTTACCATCTGCTAGTTCTACTACTTGTTTAACTTCTAAAGGTGTTGGGGTTATCCCTAATCGTTGACTAAACTCTAGGGACACGTAACTCCAATCGGCACCCGAATCAAATAATACAGAAGCAATACGATTGTTAACAGGAAACGTACCAGTTACAACGTTGCCGTCATTCCTGGCATCCCCTGCTCCAAGCTGGAACACTCTGCCTCGAGCGCCATTTCCCCCATTGTTGTCGTTGTTGTTGTTATTGTTGTTCCCAGCATTGTTATTATTCGGGCGGTTGTTGTCGTTAGCGTTCTGGTTTAGCTGAGGGCAATCCTGCTTAAAGTGGCCCTCGTCGCCACACTGATAGCACCCCTTCCTGAAACCCTGGTTCTGCTGGGGTGGTTGCCCTGTTGTCTCTGGTTTTGCTGGTTCTGTTGCTGCTGGTGTTTGGGTTGTGAGGTCCTACAATCCCTGGCCTCATGGCCCGTCTTACCACACTTGTTACACATCCGACCACACGGCCCAAAATGATGATAGCCACACTTGTTACACCGTGGCTTCCTCCCTGCATACGAACCCTGGCTGTGGCCACTTCCCTGGCCTTGATTGACAGAAGACGACTGGCTGATGCTGCGGTTGTTGTTGTTGTCTGGCCTTTTCTGAGTCTGACCAGCACTGGGTGCTTTGTCGTAGTCGCTCCACTTCCGTTTGTTATCATTAGCAGATGTAGTAGCAGTGGGTGCCGCAGCAGCAGTGGCTGAAATGCGCGGGGGTAACGAATTGCTCTCTACCTCTTGGTCCACAATCTTATGAGTCAGTCGAACAATCTGTGTCAAATCATTGAGATGGGCTGCAGTGACCAAGCTCTTCACACGCGGAGGCAACCCTTTGATGAATAACTCAATCCTCCGAGACATAGGCCGGGACAAGTTTGGGCACATGTCGGCCAGTTCATACGATCGCTTCACATACGCTTCGACTTTAGATCCAACCATCTTCAGGTCATAGTACTCGTTTTCCAACTTCTGGACTTCATCCCGAGGACAGTACTCCTCCCTGATCAGTTCCTTAAAGTCTTCCCAAGTTGTGGCATTCGCTGCCTCGATGCCCAACAACTGCACCTGGGCATTGCACCACGTTAGGGCACCATCTGCCAAGGTACCCGCAGCATATTTCACCTTGTCCCCAGTGTGACAGTTACAGATAGCAAACACAGACTCTGCTTTCTCGAACCATCTCAGAAGTCCCACAGCCCCTTCAGTCCCGGTGAAGGTCTGTGGCTTACAGTCCATAAACATTTTGAACGTACATGCAGGCTGGTTGTTGTGAGGTTGCGCTTGCTGACCTAAATGACGGAAGGAAACACATTATAGGAGTGAAAAGACGTGTACGTGGTATAAGAGTAAAGAGTACTTGGTACATTCCGTACCAGCTTGATAGGCTGCTAAGGCCTCAGCCACACGGGTATTGATTAAGTCAGTCAACTCGGCCTGAGTCATGTTGATGTTGCCACGTCCGTGTCCTCGTCCACTCATGATTCTATAGTTGGAAATGAACCGATTCAGAAATTCGAAACGAGATGGAAGTCAAGTATCATACTGATATTTACGTACTACCAAGTTCACACATAGTAAGGCAGAACCCTTCTCACGCTCGATAAGCCTCACTGGGACTTGCATGCACCCCGCGTTATTATTAAGTGTGCACCCATAATAATAAGGCAATTTGCATGCTTATCTCAGTGCCTCCTAGCTTGCGCTCAAAGTTTCCCCCGTTCAAACAACACAACAGATGGTATCACAGGTCTATGGTTCACATGAGTCGAAGGGTAGTGTCACACTATCAAGTCACTATAGTGTTAAATGTTTCAGTTCATACACGTTGTGAGTGTGTGACTGCTAAGCAAGTAATGTATAAAGTGAGAGAGACGAACCTTGCAATCTGGAGCTGAGTGTCATGATCGATCTTCAAAGTTGTTTGGTTATAGTCTGGTTTTACAAAACGTTTTAAAACCTAGTTCACTATAACCAGTGGCTCTGATACCAACTGTAACACCCCCCAAAATCCCACCTGCGGAAATCCCGTGAGGCGTGTTACGCATCAGAGTTCGAGCCACCAATCACATTGAACCAATGGTAAATACTTAAATAAAACATAATATCAATTCCCAAAGTGTTGTGTAGCGGAAGCATGTAAATAATCGTTTAGCAAATGTTTCATAATAATACTTAAAACCAATGTATCAAATGTAAGTTAATCCAAGAGCCTCGATCCATGACCACTCCAGCACTCCCAGATAGCAAGTCCATGTTCCAAACGTTAATGACCTACAAGCATGCAAACAAGTGTGTCAGACTACGCTGGTGAGTTCAAGGTTTTGTTAACGTGTTGAGTTACCAGATGTATGTTAATGCGATTCAATGTTGCGTTACGATGTTGCTCATGCTAGTTACCCTAGGGAGTACGCCCTTACGTAACCGAGGAGTGTGCCTCTTAGCAACCCACTATGTTGTTCACGCTAGTTACCCTAGGGAAAACGCCCTTACGTAACCGAGGAGTGTGCCTCTTAACAACCATAGTGAAACCCAGATAATTAGTTCACGCCCGTCCTTACGGCCCGGTGTGAGGTCTCCCACCTAATAGCGCTATCAACTAATTACCCCCATTGCCCTCCAGGCAATCCGATGATAAATTCCATGTTCAATAACCAAAACCAATTAAGTTGTTTACCCAAGGTTTCCCTTCCAAATGTTTATCAGTTGTCCCAAACCACCGGGACGCATGCTTGAGAAAATGCAATGAACTCACCTGGGGTTGCTCGGTATGATACACGAAAAGGTTCAATTAAGCTACAATGTGATCAACCACGTCCTATCACAGTTATCATACCAATCAGATTCATATACTAATATTGCACGTATGTTCCACACATTGTAACAAGTTGTGTACAAATATTGGTCATCATATTCACGTATAAGCATAGCAGTTCAACAGTAGCTTCACATAAACAAAGTCCAAATATGCGGCCCAATCAGATGGACTCGTAACAGTGTGCAGGCCCAATGACAAAGTGTTCGTGTAAATGGTCTCGAGTCGAGACTAAGCTCTCGAGTCGAGACTAGGCGGTCTTGGGTTATCCTGGTTTCACAGTCTCGAGTCGCAACAGGGTGTTCTCGGGTCATCTTGGTCTGGTCGAGACTACACGGTCTCGAGTCGCAACCGGACCCGCAACCGTGGTCTCGAGTTGTGTTGTTTTGTGCCGGTGTCATGGTCTCGAGTCGAGACAGAGAGTTCTCGACTCACAATCGGTGTCGAGACTAAGCATGTGTAACAGCTTTCCTGATTTCCTTTATTATCAGCAACAACTATTCCGTGATTTCGGCAAACAAGTTAGGCAGTTTCGGAAATAGATCAAATCAACAATCATTCCATATTCAAACACAATCATAACATCTTCCTCACAAGAACAGTAACCATCGAAATCATCATTCAAGAACAAGCAATCGGATCATTATACAAAACATACAATCGGATCCTTTTATCCACTGATTCTAAACTAGCATGCACCCTAGTTTATGTGTACAACAATTATGTAATCATGTTTATCAATCCATTCAAGTTATACAAACACCATCCTATACAAACATACATGAGCCGATTTCAAGCATCTTAACATTAACAATTTATAACGCCACTAACCATAATCACCACATAAAGCATGCATATCACAACATCCATAATCATGAAATCGGTAAACATATTACTAACCGAGATGAGAAAAGGAATGATCCGAATCCCAAAAGCTTCGATGAAGGGATATTCGGCTGCCTTGGTTCCGAGTCGAGAGGGAGAGTGTAAGTTCTAGGGTTTGTGTGTGTGCTAGGATGTTTTGCAAGTTGTGAGAATGTTACTAACATTCTAGGTATAATTCGGTTAAGGGAGTGGTTGGGCCGAGCCCTCACATGGGCTGCCCTAAAGGTCTCGAGTTCATGCATAGTGGGCCGAATGGGTTGGTGCAATCGAGTAAGTGTTGTGCGATCGGATCATATTGTGCGTTTGGGCCACTATATACATACATACACATATAAACAAACATAACATTCAATTAACATAGTTCACGTAAGCACGTAACGTTACAGAAAGTAGGTTCAAATTACGAGTTGTCACAGTATCCCCAACTAAAAAGAAATTTCGTCCCAAAATTTGGTACGCACTCACTGAGAAAGCTAGATATGTTAAAGCTAGGTAAGTTATATCGTCTGCTGGTTTTCCTGGGGTGTCACATATTGCAATGTACAAAAGTGTCGTTTAACCTAGAATTCATATTAGAATACCTTGGGGTATCATCTAAACCAAGAATCACATCAATTCACACAATTTACACAAGCTTAGCATTCAATTAACGACTAACGGAAACACCGCCAAACGAATATCCGAACAATATCAAATCTTTTTTTAGTGACCATCTTATGTTATTTGGATCATTTTGGTCTAGTAATGGTCACTTAACACCTTTTAAACACTTAAACACTAACACTTGAAAACAAATGAAACAAGTTGCAAACATGGACACCCCCAAGTGGGACCCACACCATCAAGTTACTGCCTAAAATATCTAGATATTTTACTTCCTTTTGCAACTTGGTGAAGTTAGTGATGGTTTTAACACTTACTTTCTAAGCTAACTAGCCATTTTCATCACAAATTACACCTTTTATTACACACACTCTCTCAACTATCATCTTTTAGCCAAGAACACCCACCAAAAACCTTCACATTTTTTGCCTTTCTTTGATGATCAAGATGGAGCTTGAATGAACTTAGGAGGATCTAAAGACACTACAAGTTGAAGCAAGCTTTTCTTTCCATTCCATAGCTTCCAAGCATCAAGATCAACATTTTTCTTTTCTTTGATCATCATCTAGATCATCCCTAGTCACAAGTGCTAGAAGTGAGCTTTCTAAAATCTCTTTTTCGTACTTATTTATGTATATGTTGTTTAAAGAACAAGTATTAACTAAAACAATCATACAAAATAAGATGAAAATACAAAAAAGCAAAATAAAAATCATGATATATAAGTTGGTTTATGTTGTGGGTTAAAGCTTATTTCTTGTATATTTGATCTAGTTATGGTGAATATCATATGAATAACTTGTTAGATGATGTTTGAAAACATGATCTAACAAGTATACATGAAAGTGTTAAAAGGGTTATGTTAAACATAATGTTTCATGGATGATCATAATCTTTAATAATAAAGTGAATAGAGTTTTTCACTAAAAATAATGCTTTTACAAGATTTATAAAAAGAAACATACAAGATGGGTTTTGTATAAAAGTTTAACAAAACTAGAAGCAAAGAATGATTTTTGAACTAGTAAACACATATAAAGATCATACTAAAACCCTACATGATTATGAGTTCATCTTGTAAGGTTTATGCTATAAATCTCATGTGCTTTTGCTTAGAAACAAGATGAGTAAATTGTTGGTGATTTTGAAAAGAAAAAGATACGTTTTATTAAACATGGAAAGTTTATGTTTCAAAGGAAATATGGCCAATTTTTTTAGAAATCATATGTTATAAAAACAATCATTTTTGGCAAAATCTTTATTAGATTAAAAAGATTTTAAAGAATAGTTTTTATAAAAGCAAAGTTTGATATAAATATATATCTTTGAGAAAATATATATTTCGTTAACTTAACAACTTATGTGCTATGTGTTATTTGTTTGTATTAGTTATATGTATGATAACTAGGAACTTGAATACAATGGTACAAATAAACACAATGTACATTTCGACTAAAGTCATACATGACTACATGTAAATACGCCTTAAAAACAACTTACGGACATTCCGAGCCTTCGGACACAACTTATGGTCAAAATGAACGACGGGCGAATCTATAAACATATCGCCATTCCGAGGAGTTACTACGACGCTTAGGCGATCTTTCGACGCGGATACATATATATATTACCGTTAACAAAAGTCGAAATTTTAGAAACTTATAAAAACATATATGTCTTGTATTTAACTAAAAACTCCATGTATGGTGAATTTTATAAAATGAAAATGTTTTATAAATGGGCTTATAATTACAAATGGGCTTATTTTTATAAATGGGCTTATACTTACAAAAGGGTTTATTTTTATAAATGGGCTTATACTTACAAATGGGCTTATTTTTATAAATGGGCTTATATTTACAATTGGGCTTATCTTCATAAATGGGCTTATCAAAATACTTGGGCTAAGCCCAATAACATGAATACATGGGCTAAGCCCAGTGTCAAAATATATGTGCTAAGGCCCAACAAGATTAAGCCCAATAACATTAATACATGGGCTAAGCCCAATGTCAAAACAAATGGGCTAAGGCCCAATAACATTTGGGCCCAATAAAATTTGGTCCCAATAATATTTAGGCCCAATAACATTATGGCCCAATAACATAAATTAATGGGCTAGGCCCAATAACATTAAGACATGGGCTCGGCCCAATGACATATAATTGATGAAAATACAATTATACAATTTATTCATACAAGACATGAAATCAAGAGTACATGACCCGATGATACAACACACAAGATACAAGATTACATATATATATTTGGTGAAATATATATGTATATATATATGTGTGTGTATATATATATATATATAACAGTTTAACAAATCATACATCTAATACACAGTTCAATGAAAAACAAAGACATACAAGTCTTACACACATTCAAGACACAAGACTTGTACTCAAGTCATTTATAAAGACCGAAGTGTCTAACAAATATAAGAACATTTGTAGGTCGCAACACTATTCAGGATGACCGCACGTGAGATCATAGTTACTTCTATTCACGGACGCGATTCTGTGAGTTCATGTCTCCTATTCATTTTAAATGTTTTACAACTTTACAACTATCAGGGAAAATACATGTTTATAGTATGATAAGTCATGGAATGAAACACCTTATATCATGTGCGATTAGGGTCATACATCTAAGCACCATTAATCCAGTTTGGACCTAGGTACAGAGGGTTAGATCTAATGGGTATTGGCGAGCCCCACTCTTGGTGGTGGACCCATACAGAAGAGTGCGTTTGTGTCCTAGTCGATAGTAGTCGACACGAAATCGTCTAGGTTTGGATTGCTTCCTAATTCGTCACACATATTAATGTCATCGCGAACTTTTATACAACTCACATTTTACATACTACATCATTACATACAGATACATTTTATACAACTCACATTTTACAGATACATTTTATACAACTCACATTTTACAGATACATTTTATACAACTCACATTTTACAGATACATTTTATACAACTAAACTGCATGAACTCGCCAACTTTTGTTGATGTTTTCCAACTTAACATGTATTTCAGGAAATTAGTGGACCATGCAGACATTTCAGTCAAGGAAAGCAAGTATCAAGACTCCATGCCACCATTTGAAGGGTTTGCCCGTTATATACGGCCTCTTTGCGGTGATATAGTGGTCAAAGCCTTGACATTTTAAGACTTACATTTTGATGTATAAAACAATGACAACTTATTTTCATTCGATGGTTTGTAACCAATACATTTAACTTATGTTGTGTTCTTTTGAAACGATTATGAAATGGCATTGGAGCTTGTTTTTATTCATTTAGTATGTTCACTTATATTGTTATGCAATGAGAACCGATCAGATCACACCTCGCGCTTCCGCAACGAGCAGGTGTGACAGGTTGGTATCAGAGCATCGATTGTAGTGAACCAGGATTCTTTCTCGAGTCTAAGTCTACAATCTCTAGGGACCTCTCACGAAAACCTCTTGTTCATGTTGAACATATTATAAATAAAATTGGACAGGTCAAAAAGGTTTTCATTGCATAAACATTTTTCAAGGTCCACTACAAAAAAAATTCACTTCACATAAATCAAGCGAGGACATTTCCATGGGTGAAGTCTATGAGAAATAGACACATTACATTAACAGACTATGTGCCTACAATAAATTACATTATCAGTTTACGCATTATAAACGGTTTACAAGTTCAGCTTATGCAAGATAGAAATCCTTGTTAGATAGGATTTTATGTGATTATATATAAATGATTTATATATGTGTTCTAAGGAATATTGTGGCAAGAACAAAATGACTTCGACTTCGAATTCCATTTTCATCCTTGACACACATAACATGGTTAAGACACGGCATCTTTTACACAAGATATGATACTCTATTTTCAAACATGACATATTTTATACAATACATCTTCCATGAGAATATCGACCTCATGTCTATTGCGGAGCTTATGACAAACGTTGTTCCTAAGTGAGACCATAAAGTATTGATCCCTTGGAAGATGGTTGCTTTCTCGCGGATGCTGAGATGCCTGACTTCAGTAGTGACGATGAGGCGGAGGTGGCAGCCTTGGACAACAACTCCATTAGTGGGACGAGGTCCATGTGGTTCATACAAATCATAATTGACGACACCCTTGTCCAGACAAGGAAGATGAAGTACTCATCTTAAAGGTGCCTCTCCAGTTGTTATTTTTACAAATTCTCTCTATTCCTATTTCATCTAACGTCGTGCCGTTCTGCGAGTAATGACAACGGACGTTGACACGTGAACTATCACATAGTTTCCTTCTATGTTGAAGGTATATAGACAATAGTGTCCTCTCTCCGACTGATCGCCTGATCTGAACGAGAGAATGCTAGGGTAACCATGCAAGACAATTTATTATTACGGAGGCCCACGTAATAACAACTTGTAGTGCATGGAAATTCTGGTGGACTCTGCGGGTCAAGCTAATGATCACTATCCATTCAAAATTCTTAAGTGTTCGAGTTTCTATCCAGTAGAACAGTAACCGAGATGGTTACTATAAAACCCTACAATACAATACAGGAAGATGATACGTATTCATTCACGTCTAAACATTTGATCTATAACACGAATTGTTCAAGACTAGTCATCTAAACAAACAAAACTTGTTAACCACTCATGGAGGATCTTTCCTCAACATTCTAGAATTTTGTACATGAGTTGGTTCCTTGGTGTCTATGACACCTTATCTTACTTATTGGAAATGAATACAATAAATTCCGTCATTTGACATTTGTCCTATCCAAAGGGATAGTATGGCATGAGCCATGCTACAACTCCCTCATTGCATTCTATTCGACATCTATGAAGATCTTAATGATCTTGTTGGAGCTCGTGAAGCTCAAGCACTATTACCATATTCGTCACATGGGCAAGTACGACAAAGGAATTTGTCTACTTCGGATGATCAAAGCCTATGTAGTATGGAATGCATACTATAGGGACGGAGGCCACTGGTTGGTTTCCCCTCCTCAACAAATTATTTCGTTTTCCACTTATACATATGTCCATTACACGCAAGAGGCGCTACACATTTTGGTTGCGGTTATCCACATTATCATTTATTCAAACATGTATGAACAATACGATCTTGAGGATTTTATGACCAATTTCCTTCTTCATTCTTGGGCACATGATAGACTATATTTATCCAAAATATATGTCTAGATTCTTTTAATGTTGTATATTAAAAAGATCATGGCGCCAGGAGGATGGTCTACACCCAAAAAGGGGTTAACTAATCAACATCTCACAGTCAAACTAAAGTTCTTATGGAACCACACGAGGGTGTAGAAATTGCAAAACATGGGGTTAATCGGGACGACACTAGTGACGGTACTGGTGGTACTGGTAGTTCAAGTGATTCAAATCCCGATGGATCGGGAATGAGTAGCAATGCCACACCAGAAGATGCGACTACACAAGCCCTTAATTTTAAGACTTTTCGGACTGTAAGCGGCAAGACCTCCTTAATACGAGAGGTGCGGTAGGTTCTCTCTGCCACGTAAAGACAATGAAGTCGGTTAGTCATACTAGGAAATGCATTCCTGAGTAGACAATTAGATACACAGAGAGTCTCCTGCTGAACGCAGCCTTAACTTGGTGGAATCTCCAGGTACAAACGCTAGGAAGGGATACAGTGAAGAGGTTGTCGGGGGGAAAAATTCAAGGATCTTATACGAGAAGAGTATTGCTCCCTGATTTAAATTCAAAGGTTGGAAACAAAATTCTAGAACTCGGTCATGATTAGAGCCAATGTTGTTGGTTACACTCGAGGCTTTCACAATATCTCAAGGGTTGTTTCCATACTACGTAACACCCGAATTCAAATGCATTGTGCGTTACATATGGGATTTAGCCCGGAGATCCGAGGCATGACCGCATCATCCCACCCTACCTCGATCACTCAAACAGTAATTACTCGACACGTTTCCAATCAACCAACATTTCACATCCATGTTATTTGATACTGGTGTCAATTTTAGCTTCATCCCAACATTTCACATACATGAGTTTCATGGCTAGGGACGGGATTGTCCTAGCTACAATTAGGCATTGGGTTATCCTACATCTACACGTTTCCAATCAACCAACATTTCACATCCATGTTATTTGATACTGGTGTCAATTTTAGCTTCATCCCAACATTTCATATACATGAGTTTCATGGCTAGGGACGGGATTGTCCTAGCTACAATTAGGCATTGGGTTATCCTACATCTAAACATATGGTTGGGTTATCCAACATCTAAGCATATGGATCGGGTTATCCTACATCTAAACATATGGATTGGGTTATCCTACATTTAAACATAGGGTTCCTAAAGCTTTACAGTGAAGTCCTCGCCACACAGAATTTAAAATGTACTTGGCCTAGAGCCAAGTAAGCTAGGCGTCCCCTCATTCTATAGAATCGACATACGGTAAACTAGTCGAGTCAAGGAAAGTTGTTAGAGGGTGTTCCTTGGAACTTGGGGAGCGAAGATTCAGTATCGATCTCTTACCCATTGAGTTGGGTAGTTTCGACGTAGTGGTTGGCATGGATTGGTTATCCGATAACCAAGCCGAAGTCTTGTCATGAGAAGGTCATTCGCCTACCACCACTGAACAAAGAGACACTTGTTATTCACGGATAGAAGCAAGACACACCATTGCGGATCATTAATTACAAGAAGGCACAGAAGTGCTTACAGAAAGGTTGTATTGCCTTTCTAGCACATGTTGTCGATAAGAAGGCCGTTGGGCCACAACTGACAGATATTCCAGTGGTAAAAGAGTTTCCTGAAATATTTCCTAAATACTTGTCGGGACTATAACCATATCGACAAGTCGAGTTTCATATCGACTTGGTATCGTGAACCGCACCCATAACCAAATCTCCATATCGATTAGCACCTTTTGAAATGCAAGATTTATTCACACAACTTCAAGTGTTATTGGATAAAGGATTCATTAGACCAAGCTTCTCGCCTTGGGGAGCTCCAGCTTTGTTTGTAAAGAAGAAGGATGAAACACTCAGAATGTGCATCGACTACAGAGAGTTGAATAAACTCACCATCAAGAATCGGTATCCACTATCGAGGATTGGTGATTTATTCGATCAATTGCAAGGTTCAAGCTTCTACTCCAAGATAGACTTACGATCGGGGTATCACCAATTACGAATTTAAGAGGAAGGCGTACCGAAAACGGCTTTTCAGACTCGTTATGGTCATTACGAGTTTCTCGTTATACCTTTTAGTTTAACAAACACGCCTGCGGTCTTCATGGACTTAATGAACCGCGTGTGCAATCCATACTTCGACAAATTCGTCATAGTGTTCACTGACGACAACCGTATCTTGACAAATTCATGATAGTGTTCATTGACGACATTTTGATATACTCACGATTGGCAGACGAGCACGAACAACATTTGAGAACCATCTTAGAACTACTCAAGAAGGAGAAACTATACGCGAAATTTTCCAAATGCGAGTTTTGGATTCATGAAGTACAATTTCTCGGGCATATAGTGAACGAGAAAGGCATTCAAGTAGACCCCTAGAAGATCGAAGCAATGAAAAACTAGGAGGTACCCAAGACTCCAACTAAAGTCCGACAATTCTTGGGATTAGTGGGGTACTATCGGAGATTTATAGAGAACCTTTCTAAAATTTTCTCAACCGCTAACCTCCCTCACCCAAATCTAGAAACAAGAAGAATCATTTCAACTTCTCAAGGATAAGTTGTGCGATGCACCAATCTTATCACTACCCGATGGTACCGATGACTTCGTAGTTTACTGGGATGCTTCGCATCAAGGATTGGGTTGTGTACTTATGCAACGGGAGAAAGTTATCGCATACGCATCGCGTCAACTAAAGATTCACGAAAAGAACTATACCACTCACGACCTCAAGTTAGGCGCGGTGGTATTCGCTTTGAAAATATGGCGACATTACTTATATGGTTTTCAGTGTACGATTTTCATAGACCATAAGAGTCTTCAGCACATATTCAATCAAAAAGAACTAAATATGCGTCAGCAACGTTGGATTGAATTGCTGAATGACTATGATTGTGAAACTAAGTACCATCCGGGCAAGGCGAACGTTGTAGCAGACGCCTTGAGCCGCAAGGAACGAGTTAGAACTTTGAGAGTTCGAGCATTAGAGACGACGATTCAGAAGGATCTTACCACACGAATTCATGATGCACAACAAGAAGCGCTCAAGGAAGAACATATTCGAGCAGAAACATTTTGAGTCACAGAAAAACAATTAGTGCCAAAAGAAGATGGAACTTTATAATTTATGGGTAGAATTTGGGTTCCACTCTTTGGCGGCCTTTGAGATGCTTGACTTGCGCGAAGGGCAAGGCCGAATATCAGAAACCCTCGGGCTTGCTACAACAACCCGAGATTTCTGGTTGGAAATGGGAACGAATATCGATGGACTTCATTACGAAATTACCCAGGACCTCAAGAGGCCACAACATGATATGGATAATCGTCGATAGATTGACAAAATCCACACACTTCTTGCCGATTCGGGAGAAGGATAGCACAGAGAAACTAGCGGAACTCTATCTCAAAGAAATAGTGGCTCGTCTTGGAGTGCCTATTTCAATCATTTCAGACCGAGACAATCACTTTATTTCAAGAATTTGGAAGTCATTCCAATAGACCTTTGGATCTCATTTAAATCTAAGCACGACCTTTCATCCACAAACTGACGGCCAGAGCGAACGGACAATCCAAACACCCAAAGATATGCTTCGTCCGTGTGTTTTGGATTTGGGCGGCAACTGGGATACTCATTTACCTTTGGTTGAGTTTTCCTACAACAACAACTACCATACAAGTATACCAACTGTACCGTTTGAAGCCCTCTATGGTCGAAAGTATCGCTCTCTACTATGTTGGGCGAAAGCAGGCAATAAACAACTAAGTGGTTTAGAATTAGTCCAACAGACTACGGATAAAATTTTTCAGATTAGAGACTGTATCAAGACGGCTCGCGATCGACAAAAGAGCTACGCAGACAAGAGACGGAAGCCATAATCTTTCGAGGTCGGAGACAAAGTCTTGTTGAAAGTCTCGCCTTGGAAAGGCGTAGCAAGATTCGGTAAGCGTGGAAAGCTTAACCCACGATATGTAGGACAATTTGAAATCTTGGAAAGGATTGGCACCGTTGCCTACAAGCTGAAGTTACAAGAAGAACTAAGTAGTGTACACGGCACATTTCATGAGTAGAATCTTAAGAAGAGTCCAACACAAGAAACAGTTATCATCCCGGCGGATGAAGTTCACATTGACGACAAACTCCAATACACTGAAGAACCTGTTGAGGTCATGGATTGGAAGATCCGGAAAACACGGAGAAGTCGTATCAAGTTAGTAAAAGTACGTTGGAACTCTCGACACGGACCCGAGTATACTTAGGAACGTGAAGATCAAATCAAAGCCAAATATCCTCACCTGTTCGAGAATACTCCTGCAAAGGATGACTTAGCTTGAATTTCGGGACAAAATTCTCAATAACAGGGGGAGAATGTGACAACTGCCACTTTTCGGTGACTTTCTTACACTGAAAGTACTCATTTTTAGCTACATTTTTATGCGTTTTGAACATCCAAACTGCATATTTCATGACATACACTTAGAATACTCATGGAATACATACTTAGGATGCATATGATCCATTTATATTAAGCACATTTGAAACGGTTTAAACAATGCATCAAAACTACTAGAAAAGCACCTAGTAAACTGGTATTCTGACGAAAACGCAGGATCCGCAGAAACCATCTTAATGACATCTTTAGGACTCAGGCGAAAGTCCAACATCTAATATACATTAAAACCTAACTAGGAATGCAAGGGTTTGGTTTAATACCTTCCCGAAGTCCGATAGCACTCAAAACTGCCCGAAAAGCACTAAAAGGCACAATTTCAACAATTTTCTGTAGAAATTTTGCAGAAATAAGCGTTGTAAGTTTATTGCAATGTACAAAAGTGTCGTTTAACCTAGAATTCATATTAGAATACCTTGGGGTACCATCTAAACCAAGAATCACATCAATTCACACAATTTACACAAGCTTAGCGTTCAATTAACGACTAATGGAAACAACGCCAAACGAATATCCGAACAATATCAAATCTTTTTTTAGTGACCATCTTATGTTATTTGGATCATTTTTGTCTAGTAATGGTCACTTAACACCTTTTAAACACTTATACATCAAAGCATTTCCTAATAACTTTCGAATAAAACTAACACTTGAAAACAAGTGAAACAAGTTGCAAACATGGACACGCCAAAGTGGGACCCACACCATCAAGTTGTTGCCTAAAATATCTAGATATTTTACTTCATTTTGCAACTTGGTGAAGTTAGTGATGGTTTTATCACTTACTTTCTAAGCTAACTAGCCATTTTCATCACAAATTACACCTTTTATTACACACACATAACAAACTCTCTCAACTATCATCTTTTAGCCAAGAACACCCACCAAAAACCTTCACATTTTTGGCCTTTCTTTGATGATCAAGATGGAGCTTGAAGGAACTTAGGAGGATCTAAAGACACTACAAGTTGAAGCAAGCTTTTCTTTTCATTCCATAGCTTCCAAGCATCAAGATCAACATTTTTCTTTTCTTTGATCGTCATCTAGATCATCCCTAGCCACAAGTGCTAGAAGTGAGCTTTCTAAAATCTCTTTTTCGTACTTATTTATGTATATGTTGTTTAAAGAACAAGTATTAACTAAAACAATCATACAAATAAGATGAAAATACAAAGAAGCAAAATAAAAATCATGATATATAAGTTGGTTTATGTTGTGAGTTAAAGCTTATTTCTTGTATATTTGATCTAGTTATGGTGAATATCATATGACTTACTTGTTAGATGATGTTTGAAAACATGATCTAACAAATATACATGAAAGTGTTAAAAGGGTTATGTTAAACATAATGTTTAATGGATGATCATAATCTTTGATATTATTAAAGTGAATAGAGTGTTTCACTAAAAATAATGCTTTTACAAGATTTATAAAAAGAACATACAAGATGGGTTTTGTATAAAAGTTTAACAAAACTAGAAGCAAAGTATGATTTTTGAACTAGTAAACACATATAAAGATCATACTAAAACCCTACATGATTATGAGTTCATCTTGTTAGGTTTATGCTATAAATCTCATGTGCTTTTGCTTAGAAACAAGATGAGTAAATTGTTGGTGATTTTGAAAAGAAAAAGATTTGTTTTATTAAACATGGAATGTTTTTGTTTCAAAGGAAATATGGCCAATTTTTCTTAGAACTCATATGTTATAAAAACAATCATTTTTTGGCAAAATCTTTATTAGATTACAAAGATTTTAAAGAATAGTTTTTATAAAAGCAAAGTTTGATATAAATATATATTTTTGAGAAAATATATATTTAGTTAACTTAACAACTTATGTGCTATGTGTTATTTGTTTGTATTAGTTATATGTATGATAACTAGGAACTTGAATAGAATGGTACAAATAAACACAATGTACATTTCGACTAAAGTCTTACAAGACTACATGTAAATACGCCTTAAAAACAACTTACGGACATTCCGAGCCTTCGGACACAACTTATGGTCAAAACGAATGACGGGCGAATCTATAAATATATCGCCATTCCGAGGAGGTACTACGACACTTAGGCGATCTTTCGACGCGGATACATATATATATATATATTACCGTTAACAAAAGTCGAAATTTTAGAAACTTATAAAAACTTATATGTCTTGTATTTAACTAAAAACTCCATGTATGGTGATTTTTATAAAATGAAAGATGTTTTATAAATGGGCTTATAATTACAAATGGGCTTATTTTTATCAATGGGCTTATACTTACAAATGGGCTTATTTTTATAAATGGGCTTATACTTACAAAAGGGCTTATTTTTATAAATGGGCTTATATTTACAATTGGGCTTATCTTCATAAATGGGCTTATCAAAATACTTGGGCTAAGCCCAATAACATGAATACATGGGCTAAGCCCAATGTCAAAATATATGGGCTAAGGCCCAATAACATTACGCCCAATAACATTAATACATGGGCTAAGCCCAATGTCAAAACAAATGGGCTAAGGCCCAATAACATTTGGGCCCAATAATATTTAGTCCCAATAATATTTAGGCCCAATAACATAAATTAATGGGCTAGGCCCAATAACATTAAGACATGGGCTCGGCCCAATGACATATAATTGATAAACATACAATTATACAATTTATTCATACAAGACATGAAATCAAGAGTACAAGACCCGATGATACAACACACAAGATACAAGATTACATATATATTTGGTGAAATATATATATATATATATATATATATATATATATATATATATATATATATATATATATATATATATATAACAGTCTAACAAATAATACATCTAATACACAGTTCAACGAAAAACAAAGACATACAAGTCTTACAC